>NW_028301596.1:31294642-31601785 GCF_987345545.1 Pholcus phalangioides | reverse complement strand
ATTAGCGTTGCTTTTCCGCAATCAAAACGGCGGTCATCCTTCCAGGAGGGTAGTAATTGAAAAGAATTTTGGGCGCTGGGCGGAAGGGAATAAACGCCCATAAAGACCCGCTTTTACGCACCACGGGTGGTGTCAACAGCCCCACAACTCTTATTGGCACGGGTAGCCAAAACCTCTTCCATAAAGGACCGATTTTTTTGCCCCTTCTCCGCGCCGTCTTTGTATGAATGGGATAGAACATTGAGACAGCCAATACCAGAGACCCATGAATCGGGATCCATTGTCATTGAAATGTTGTTGGATCATGTCTTTTTTGAATAGACGCTGCGACAACAAAATCACACACACAGTAACGCATCGAATATCAACCGGGATAACGAATTGCATTTGTATTCTTTTCGTACCCTGTCGATGTCGAGCTTATGCTTCCTCCCTCTTTGAAATTCGAAAACCATCAACGGGTGTGTGATCACTATAAAGGGAAATTCGGATAAATATATCATTAGAAGTTATAATTAAAGTGCTATATGAATAGTGTATAAAGAACTGCAAAGACGAAGCTCTAAAAAATAAACATCCATTAAAAAAATTTTGGAACGATTCCCATCATTGTTTTATTCGGTTAAACCTTTCATGATAACAAAAGTACTGTTTTGTGGCAGCATAAAATAACATGACAAACTGGGAAATTGACAAATTTGACAATTTCCCAGTTTGTTTGTTTTCTTCCAATTTTCACCAATTCGTCACTTTCCATATTCAGTCGGTCCCGCTTAAACGGATATCAACGATTTCAACACATAATATTCGATTATTTGAGGAATAATCCAAATGCCGAACAATTCACACCGTTAACATGGTTTGCAACATGTCTTATACTGTATAGTTTACAATGTCATAAACATCAAATTGCTCTTTTGCTGCCATCTGAAATTACCTTCCTCTTGAAGCAGAAAAATTTTCACAGTTTTTGTCTAATAATGGTGTGGTTGATTAACGCATTTTTGGCTCTTTCAGCATGAAACCATTGCATTACAGATCAGTCAACACCGTCGAGAAGTAAGGTTTCCTCTTCTCATCAAATTCAAGTTTTCTGATTAAGGTTTCACTTTCCGTCAAACTTCGATTTTTTTCAAGTTTTGCTTAATGCTGTGAGAAATTCCATAGGCCTACTCCTTGACAATTTCAGTTAGAGTTTTTTGTTTGTTTTTTATTGCATCTGCAACTTTTAATTTGTTGGACAAACTGAAATCCTTTTTTTTCCACGTTAATTTTTTCTAATTTCAAAACACTGCATTGATGCCATGGCATTTGTGCAGATATTTTTTCATTTTTACTTTCATCGGAAACGTTAGCGCTCTCTATTGGCTCGATAAAGAACAAAAAATAAAATAATATATTTACAGTTGTCGCGCGAATCGTGATATCGGATTTAGTAAGGGTAAGTTGTTGATATTATTCTATTAACCCTTTCAAGACTGATTTTTTTCTTAATTTACTGGGATGTGTATATGCCGTTAGTGTAGAAAGGGTTAAGCGGGAGACACACACAAAGTTTTCATTGTGATGTTGACATTAGTGGATAAAGTCACTATTGGTGAAGTTGTTCTACCTCAGCCACAGATCACCATCTGAAGCTTTACGAACGAAACGTTCGTAAAACTTCAGCCGGCACACAAAAGGACACAAAAGAGATTGACAAAAGGTTCATAGGTCCAGAATTCTGTGATTTTCTTTTTGCAGCATCCTCTATCGACTAAAATGTCAACAGTTTTTCCCTAGCGAAAAAAAGTCCCCTTCGTGAGAATGACATTTCTGCAAACCGCATTCAAACATATCAAATCCTTCCATTTTTATGAGAATTTTTGAATTATCGTAAACGAGGGCTATTTTGACCCTTCTTTGGCCCAAAACTATGAAATAAGAAAAGGTACTTTAATTATTGTACGAAATCATTTTTGGAACTAGTTTCTGTAGTTTCTGCTAGGTAGTGGCACTAAGCAACGTAACTGTGTGTATGTATTGGCTAGTTCACAAATTGCTTACTAGTTCAGCTGCAGTGGTGGGTAATCATACTGGGATTGCACACGTGGTTTCCTCATCTTTCAAACTTTCATCCGTGTAGGTTGTGTAATTCAGCCTTTCCTAATTAGACTCAATTTTGCTTGCAACTATAGTATAATTAAAATTATATTTAATCTTTCATTTTTCCCGAAAACATTAATTGGAAGTTTAAGCACTGGAAACCTGAAAAAAACACCCTACTTTGGCCCCAACATTTCAATGGGCCAAAGTAGGTCGTATTTTTGCAACTCTTGGTGATTTGTGAGTATACTGAATGAATGAACGCCAGGGTCTCTGCCACCGGACTTATCCCGTTGCCGAGATCTCTTCCAGCCCAGCTTCGTGGCAGAGTCTGGAACAAAGTGAATGTGTACACCTAACAGTCTGAGTGTGTAGCTAGTGTTGTGTATGATATTTCAGTGCTGCCATCTATACTTCAAATTGTGAGTGAAGTGTAATGATTGAATATTTGTAACGTTGTAGGCCTGTTGCTCTCTATGGCGAGACTTTTTAACGGGGAGATCGGCTCGCATTCGCGCCTGGAAGTTGGGACCCACAGAAAACCAACTTCAGCCGACCACCACTGTGGGGTTCGAACCCGGATCCTAGCATCGTGAGTCCGTCACTATAACCACTCGACCACCACAGCGGCTTTTTATTTATTTTTTTTGTGAGTATACTTAAAAACACACAAAATTATGCATTGTATCAAGGCCATAGCTATAGGGAAGAGGCAGGGCGAATCTGCCCCCCCCCCTCCGAAATGTTGTAAAAGGGGCTGATATGTAGGGAATGGTGAGATGACCCAGAGACAAGCTACAGGGTATTTTAAAATACCCCGAAGCACCATCAAAAACATACTTAAGAATGGCATACTGCATTGGTTTCGCTTATCCATTTACTGCTTTCATTATAGTTTATAATAACTGCATTATTATCCAAGTAAATTGATTTCACACCCAAAATAAAATGCTGAAAGGCTCTCAGGATTAGGTCAATTCCAGGAGCCACCATTACAAGAAGCGGAGCCAGTAGGTAAAATGATCTATGGGGCTCCTTCGAGTTGTGAGTAATTCTTGTTTATTTGGAATAGTCATTATCATTTCTGTAGCTGAAAAATATAGCTACCTTTTCCTCTGCTGTTAAAAATTTAACTTTTTATCTAATTACTACATATGCGGGCTCCTTGAAGTAAGAGGCCCTGTGTAGCCGCATCTGTCGCACACCCCCTGATGGCGACTCTTTTGAACTTAATCGAATACTTAATATGTATATAAAGTAAATAGAGACATGGTTGTTTGCAGTGCATTTATGGTGCAAAAAACCAAAACCAAAATAGGGGTTCCAGGAGTCCTGTCTGCTCTTATCCCATGGGACAGTCATCGGTCAGCTATACACAGGGTCGGAACTGGGGGGAAGGAGGAGCGGGGCAACTGCAACGGGTGGCAAAATTTAGGGGGCTTCCGTTTTAGGTGGGAACAAAGAACACAGTGTTATAAAATTATATAAAGTTGTGGGGGCGGCAAAAAAATCCTAGTTACGGCCCTACCAATGCAGTCCAATGCCTGGATGACACATGTTATGCGAAGCATACGGAGAAACGAATTTATAATTTTCTTCTGCTTCTCTAATATGGATTGCGTTCATCTGAAACAAAGCGTCTAACACCATCCGGTCAAAGCAAAAAAAAAAGTTTATATGCATTGTAACACCAAGTTCTATATCTCTCATCTCAGATCACTTATCCGCGTTTAAATGAGGCTGGAAACATGGAGGGGGTACTGATAATTAATTAATTAATTAATAATTAATCTCAGAGTTGGAAATTTTTAAAAAGAGCAATTCTTTTTTGTTGTCAATGCTCCAAATATCCGAGTTTTACATATTATGGCCGCTGAAATTCACTAATATGCTAAGATATTAAGGCTAGCTGTTATAAACTATTTATGGCATTTTCCATGAACTTCCGTACTCTAGTGATAAGATTTTTCCATCCAATGAGCACGAACGTGAAAAAATCATTCAGTATAAAACTATACATCGGTTCAACTCAGTTCAAGCAAAGAATTAGACTCAAATAATTCAAAAGATAATTTAAAGAAAAATTTGCAAACAGAAAATTTTTTTGATTGTTCAGTGGAATGGTCAAAAGTTACTAGGTTTGTTCTTGGCTGTGGAAGAAAATATTATGCAAGTTTTTCGATTTAAAAATATGAACTTTGAGGGCTTTCATAAGAGGGCAGCACTTAAAGTTGTACTTTCAAGGGGTTTTAAGATGCATTCCAGGAAAAAGTGTCGTTTATTTCATAAAATTTAGCAATAAAATTCTGGAAAAATTGTATGTTAAGATGAATGTACCCTGCCTACATCATCTTGGCTGAAAAAAATTTAAACCACTTGAATTATTTCACAACAAAATTAAAAAAATATTAAAAATTCAAGAAAAATTGAAATAAAGATTTCACGACATTTTATATTTTAATGCATTTTTCGAGTATTAAAAATGCAAAAAAACACATTTTGAAAATTCCAAAAAATGAATGCTCGGGTCTGAAACGGTTATAATTGGAATATGGCATGAAAGGATTTAGCCTCTGAAGCCTGTTAAGCCGGGTTTTCCTAGGAATAGATTTTTTTGCTCCGCGCGAACCGAATTAGACCATTTCGTGCCAGCAGAAACGTGTTACATAATCACGCTACGCGTTTGTGTTTCCCTAGCGTGACGCATCAGATCAGGACGGCTACTGTAGTATATGGCCTTGGCATTAGCTACTCTGTGTCGGCTGCATGCTCCGGTTTGAAAGGAAGGGAAAGAAAACACTCAATAGTGAAGAGAACATCGGAAAAACGTGCAGCGCACGACGCATTTGACTCGTCCAGAAGCAGTCGGCCAATCACGCCCGACGTAAAGCGCTGTCGTGAGCCGTATTGCGCTCTGTGGGAGAACAGTCATGCTGCTTTTCTTATTGGTGAGTGGAAGGCGTGTCGCGCTAGGCGATTCACGTTGCACGCTGCACAGAAAACCTGCTCCTAGGAAAACCCGACTTTAAAAAAGTTTTTTTCTAATACTATGTAAGACATGTAAGACATGAATGAGATTGCTAAATGCTATTTCAAAGAAAACATGTAAATATTGTTATTTTTATGATCAATGCAATTTGAAATGTAAGTTTTCTTTCAAAAGGTGAAATTTTTTCATCACGAGCCTAAGTTCAAGAACTACCTAAGCTAGGAAAGAGTGAAGTGGGCCTAAGTTAAGCCCATTTTTTTAATTAGTTTGTGTTAAAAAAAAAATCCGTTTTTGGCTGCATACACATAATATGTATACGGTAGCCTATCAATATAAAATAGTTTACCAGAACTTCAAATTAGTAATTGTACAGTAAAACCTCGATATAACGATATTCTGCGGACCAAGAAGAAATACCGTTGTAGTGGGATTATCGTTATATCGAGATACAACATTATTATCACGTGTCATAAAATTTATGCCGCTGTTGCTTAGGTGGTACTAAACACCGATAGAATAAGAGAGACGTCCTCGGAAGAACTAAAATGTGAGGCGAGTTCAAAAATATGTTAAAAGACATTTCTAGCGAAACATAAAATATCGTTGTAGCGGGTTTCAAAATCTTCTAAAAAATGTCGTTACAGAAGGGTTTATAGTAGTAAAGTACGTCGTTGTGCATCCAGAAGAGTTTAGCATTAGACTATAGGCGATATACCAAACAAGATTCGGGAAAAAATGTCGTAAGAGGGATTTATCGTTATATCAAGTATCGTTGTAGCGAGATTTCACTGCAATGGGTTTATTAAAAAGTGAATTTGTGAAAGTTAAGAAAATGGGCTGAAGTATCCCGCGTATTTTCGGTGGAATTTTGTTTTTTTTTCAAAGTTTGAAGAAAGTACAGTAAAGAATAGAAATATCCTATATAAGATATGTCCAAAAATAAATAAATAATAATAATGGTATATGAATTTTAACGGAATTAATGTTAATTAATGAACAAATGTTACTTTTTTCCCAATTTCCCTATGTTAAACGGTCATTGATCCTTATTAATCTCGTCCAAGCATTCGTAAAAATTTAGTGGAACTGCGATTTAATCATTACGATTAATATCATCATTATCGGTTAGCAACTATTCATTTCGTAGACCGTTTTCAATGCTACGTTTTCTTCTTATTTTTTGTGGGGAGGGGGATGGGGATTCACCCTCCATCTAATGAGCCTTAATTGTGGATTATACACGAGAATCAAATTATTTCTCATTATGCTTCGACTCCCTCTTCGTTCATCGAAATAACTAGTGCCTACACACGAGGATATGAATTCGATTCTGGATACTCCTAAATTACCCGGTTCACTTCTTCATTCCCCAAAGGAAATTTCTTCCGCTTTAAGCTCAACACCGGAAGTTTCCGGGTAATTTTTCTTCCCATTTTTTTCCTCCCGGAAAATAAAGAGTAGGAAGCGGAACTAGGAAAAGAGATGAGAAAAGCGAATGATGTGCATCATTATCTTTTTTTCATCATTCTCTCATAGAGAGAGACCCCCGATGCGAAGATACTCCAATCTTAAATTGCGGTCGATATGGGAAAAAATAAATAATAATAATAACGATGAATAAAAGAGGATATAAATGATATTAGATTGAAAGAACCAACTTTTTTTTTTTTGTACATGGAGGAAATGCATGCTAAGAGCAGTTTCGAAAGACGTAGTAATTGAAAATTGTGAAAGTGGACTCACCGCATGCAAAACATGACCGCCTAATAATCTATGCTCTTAGGAGTAATGGATACATTATCTATGAATAGGACGTTAACAAGCTATGAATTTCCTAAAATTTAAGCATTTTTTCTCTCTTTTGTATGTCCGATGGAATGGAGATTATTCATTTCATCTTCCGGTTTTTCGGGAGGAGAAAATTTATAGATTTCAGAGAGAATGATCAGATAATTCAAAAATGTCCGAGTTTCTTTCCATCTGTAATTGAAGGAAGGATAAAATAGTTTTGAAAATGAATAAATATCACATTGGGTTCCGACTATCACTAGGCAACAATGAAACTGGATTCATCGAAAGACTGGTTATTTGTGGAGATGAAGATTACAAGGAAGAAAATTCATCACTGCCCCCCCCCCCCCCCCCACAGGGACTGTGCACGACATAAAAACGTACAGGGTGTTCTGTTAATGGTCCGACAAACTCAGAGGGTTGTTAGTAGGCATCAAGAGGAACAAAAATTTCAATGGAACATGGTGTCGCAAACCACGTTGAGAGGGTGAAAATCGCGAAAAACGCATGCAGGCTCTGAGTCCAGAGGAGACGAAAGGTAGATGTCAGTTGATCGCTGAATGCGTTCGTGGGTTCGCTCACCATATCTGATGCCTGTGGACATACCGGAGGATCTCATAGCGCGGATTGTCGTCGCTGCGGCAGGCATCAAAAGCATACCTGGTATCTTCGAGCGCGTCCGGGAATCATTTTTACTTCCTTGTAGTAGACTGTGCAATGACGTCAGCGGCCGCCACTTCCAACAACTCTTGTAATAATTAACCAAATAAATCTTTTTGTAGTTATTATTGTACTTTTTGTCGTTCTAGTGTGACGTCGAAACCTGCATGCGCTTTTCGTGATTTTTAACCTCTCAACGGGGTTCGCGACACCATGTTCCATTGCATTTTGTTCCTCTTGATGTCTACTAACAACCCTCTGAGTTTGTCGGTCCATTAACAGAACACCCTGTATAATTCCGAATAATTGTAACCTGCTAACAAGAATATCACCATGGAAAAATTTATTGGCTCTTGTTTTTGAAATATTACCGTTACAGTAACAGTTAAAAAGTGCTAATTACGAGCGTTATTGTGTGGTAAAAAAGTGGTACGGACCATATAACAGCGTTGCCAAGAAAAATAGTCAACTTTGATGTTGGCTGACTACTGTTTTATTTTGTGATTGTAAGAGATGCTCCTCTTTTGTTCAGTAAAAACTCAAAGCAAAACGACGTACGTGCAGACGCCGATAAATGAACTATTGTGATGAATTCATGATAATACATTCCTATGTGTTTCTTGTTGTGTTTTTACATATTTTAGTTGTTTCTATGTAGTTTTGTTGTGTTCCACTTATTTTCAAACATACTAGTTGTGTTTCTATGTACTTCTGTTGTGTTACTACTGTGGACATCATTTATACGTCACTCAGTTATACGACTTTCACGTTTATATGACGATTGACTTCGGTCGCAATTGGTTCTTATATATTTTATTATTAAAATAATTCATTTATTCGACGTGAAACATCAATTATTTGGCGTTTCAATTCAACTCGAACTCATAATCTTTTTTTTTTTAAAAAACGCCATTTATATCCCACCAAATGTGCGTAATTTTTGTATGCAGTGAAAACGCGTTGTGGCAACAGTTTTTCATGCATATTGTCACCGCAAAAGCCATAGATTTTAGTATGATTGCTGAAGTATACCAAAAGTTTCCTGTAAAATAACACTATAATCTTGGCTCAGGATAGGTTAGAACAGTGGTTCTCAACCTGGGGCCATATGGCCCCCTTGTGGTCCTGGGATATTCTAGGGGGGCCCACGGGAGAAAATCAGAAGAAAGGTGATCCACGACAGCTGGTGAAGGGAGTCATAGAGAGCTGTGAAGAGAAAAAAGCTTTAAAAGTGAAACATGGTTGAAAAAAATATTACTACTTTCAGAATTCATCAGATCCGTTCATAGAACCAGGGTCATCTTAACCCTTGGGTCTATGTGGGCATGACCCGGGTCTTCATATCTATAATGGAGGGAGGGGGACTGCACTATATGGGATCTGGATCTACACTGCTCAAAACAATTAGGGGAGCACAGGGTTTTAACAAAATTACGGAAAGATGTATACCGATAAGTAACATAAAATGAATCATCCATAATTTAAAGCCTAGCAGGAAACGGAAGAAGAAAACTTCATATGCAAATCAAAGTTCATGACGTCAAAAACCAGGAAAAAGAGATAAGGGCAGAAATCGGGATGTTGCAGAAACGTCTGTTTTACTGCCGTAACTGTGAAATTCGATTGCGCAGTATTTTTGACTTGAGTATTTTGACTTGAGGATGTCTCAACAACGTGATTTACCGGAATCCATGGCATGGCGTGTTATAGGCAGACTGGAATCCGGGCAAACACAACGTAGTGTCGCGGACGCTGTTGGAGTGGCCAGAAGTGTTGTTGCAAGGCTGTGGAATCGATTCCAAGAAACAGGAAATGTTAGACGTCGACAAGGGCAAGGTCGGTACAGCAACTGATGACCGGTATGTACGGTTAACAGCCCGTCGAAACAGAACAGAGAATGCTACGCAGCTGCAAAGACGGTTGCTCGTGGCAACAGGACGAAGGGTGTCCAGCCAAACAGACGTAATCGGCTTCATGAGGGAGGGCTCTGCACGTAGGACAATGGTCTGCATTCCGTTAACCCCACGCCACCGTGCGGCCCGAAGAAGATGGGCTGCTGAACATCGAGATTGGGAGCAACATGATTGGAGCCAAGTGCTGTTTACAGACGAGTCCCGATTCAGTCTGGAGTGTGACACCCGACGTGTTCTGGTATGGAGGGACAGGGGCACTCGAAATAACCCGCATTCGTTCGTGAAAGGTCACAATACAGACGAGCTGGTTGGATGGTATGGGGTGGAATCAGCATAGGCGGACGTACGGACCTGCATATCATTCGGAATGGCACTTTGACGGCCCGAAGGTATGCAGACGAGATACTGCGACCTCATGTCATCCCTTACGCCATTGGAGATTCCTTTGTTTTCCAGGATGATAATGCCCGACCGCATAGAGCTCGTCTGGTGGAGAACATGCTTGAAGCTGAAACAATACAGCGTATGGAATGGCCAGCGTGCTCTCCTGACCTGAATCCAATCGAGCGGATGACGCATTGCTGCGCGATCAAGGCCGCCTGTTACTGTCCGAGACTTGCAGATTGCACTTCTTGAGGAGTGGAACAGTATTCCCCAAAGTCTGATCGATAACCTCATCGCATCCATGCAAACAGGTGTACAGCAGTCTTAGCTGTTCGAGGAGACCACACGCCCTATTAAAACTCATGCATCATGTCTAAACAGTACTTTTTTTTTTATCGTTTACATGTAACCAAATTGTTGCCCTAAATCATCTTTTCATGTTTTTTCCATATTTTCAAAGAATTAAAGCTTAATTACAAATTTTTTTACGTCTTTTTTCTGTATTGCGCATTGATACGCGTGTACTATCCATTGTATGCCAATACGTGGCTGTCTCGCACGGTTTTCTTCACTTTTTTGCTTGCTCCCCTAATTGTTTTGAGCAGTGTATATATATTAGGGTGGATCGAAAAGTATAGGAAAAAAATCTTTTCTTCGAAATTACTTTTGGCTTGGGATCGGAAAGTTGTTCTTTGTGTGTATTATTTTGCGTAATTTTTTTATTGATAGCTATTCATACCTTCCGCAGCCCACCAAAAATAGTTAAAAATTGACATTTTGATGAAAATTTATAAATTTTTTTTTAAATCACTTTTCACGTGGGGTAGGAAAGTTCTGTCTTGGGCATATTCGTTTGTATATTATTTTTTTTTTATTGAAATCCATTCATATCTTCTGGTGACCCAAGCGTGCCAAAAATAGTTATAAATTCACACTTTTATGAAAATGTATTAAAAATTGAAAATTAATGAAAATGTATATAAATTTTTGCATAGTATTCAGGCATTAAAGTATAAACTTATAAATAATAATAATTTTATAATAACACATGAAGTATAAATTTAAAAATCAAAGCAATAAATCACAAAAACTTTTTTTAATTGTACTAATTTGAAGATTTACATATTTCTAAATGTTGTAATGCTTTTTGGTATTAAAATGTTTAATAATGATATGGCTTCTTGATTTCAACCTATTCAAAATTTGCATAAAAATCGATTTTTGTCCAATATTTAAATGTCTTGGGGCACCGGAAGAAATTAATTGAAGTTGAAAAAACTTTGCATTTATGCTAGTATACTTAAAAGACAACTTTTGCACCTCAAGCCGATTCTTTTTCCCACATTTCGATTTTTCGATCCACCCTAATATATATGACTGCATCGGGCATGTGGTCGAAAAAATACCCAATAGTAGGTCAAAATTTTTATCTGCCCACCCCTGCACACGTCGGGCAGTACCTGCCATGCTGGGCAGTTGCCCCCTTTGTGCTCTCTTCTCTTTAGTTCTGGTGTTATACAATGTATGTCGGGTGATATGAGCCTGACCTCGGCAGTTAATTCGTCTCCATGCATTCTCATTGATATAAGCAGGAGATGGGAAATGTAACCACTCCAGTGAACATGTGATGTTCATTGACGTATATAGTATCACCGGAGCGACACATTCCACATGTACGCAGTCTCATTATGAATGGTGTTTTCCTCTTTCACTTTGGTAGTGTGCGTTAAATTTTGTTCATGTACCCTCTTTTTGTCCTGCTACACCGTGCTGTCATGTAATGCACAGCTTGTCTTGCTATTTCTTTAAATGCATACATATTTTTTCTCTGCTTCCTCATTTCTTCAATATCGCATGCGCACGTAGAAAATATTGTGCTTGCCTCCGTTTCGCTTCACATTGATTCCTACTTCCTCGCACCCATTCGTTTACATGCTCATCTGGTCAGAGGTGGATTTGTGGTTTTGCGGGTTGTTCAAATTTTGCCGCTGGCCCGCAGTTTTGTACAACGCTGCATGCAATTGTGTAGCGTATAGAGGATTTTTTTCCTCTCTTCCTTTTTCCATCATGGACTCTGCCATCATAGCTGCATCATTTTCCCGAATTTATCACTTTTACCGGTGATTATGCATAACACCCAAGCATCGCGTCGTTGGTAAATATTATAAATTGTACTATACGATAGTATTGTTGAGAAATTCTATAATACTCCGTGCAAACATGAAGAACAGGATCGGGACAGAGGAAAGGGAGCAGGAAGAAAAGAAAATGGAGCAGAATTTGTACAAGTAGTACCTGTGCTGAAAGACATACTATACGTGAAATTCATACACATGTGTTTTATCATTATATCGGGGTACGGTCGCAAAATTTGTTATCATTATATCGGGGGTCGACTTTATTCATCACATATATTTTACTCATTTGAAATATTTTCATATTTATCAAATTCACAAATTACATTTTGGTATTATGCATAATCACAGTTAAAGGAGATAAATTTCAAGTCAAACTTACCAACGACGCTTGCGTATTATGCATATTCGCCGGTAAAAACGATACATTTTATCAAACTTACCAAGACGGTAAGCATGCATAATAACTGGTTATTATGTGTAATAACCGATTTATCACATTTACCGTAACGTATACATCATATATACATATCTTCTTTCGTTTCGCTTTTGTAAATATTTTTGTATACACAATGAAATACACTGCATCAACCTCCCCTCTCCCTGGGAGGGATCAGCAGTAGGCCTATATTGTCCCTGGACGATTTGCCATTGTCGGTGAGTTGTCGAATTGAGCGATCTTTTTCCAAACATTTGAAGTAATCAATTGGGGCAACTCTGATAGGGATCATAGATTTGATGCAGAAAACTGCATATACAGGGATATTAGTTTTTTTTTTTTATTATTATTATTATTATTATAAAAACGACGTATTTTGTACCCGCGACTCATAAATACTCTTCTGTAAAAAATAAAAAAAAGTTAATATTCATCGTAACACTATAAATTCAAGTAATTTCATTTTCTTTTCATATAATGTCATCCGTGATTACTGCAAACCCAAGTTCGTTTGTATGTATGCCATCCGATTTTCAATCAAACCGATTTCAATACGAGCGCAAAATACGATTTTCAATACTTCTTTCGGAAAACGAAAGTTTAAGGGAAAAAAAAATCTAATTTCATTCATTTCATTGAACTAGAATTTAAAAGTCTCAAATCGGAGGGGGGGGGGGGGAAGGGAAAGGAATAAAGTTTCCAGTGAAGGGAAAAGGCAATTCAATGAAAATCTGCGCACACTTAAATTCGGTCTTTTGAATACAGAGGCGTAGGTAAAAATGGAAAAGTTGGCGAAGGGTTTTATCGGTAGAAACTGCAGCAAGGGGGTGAAATAGGTAGAGGGGATGGGTCGTTCTCTCTCTCTCTCATGGCTCGCTTATCCCATCCGGCAAAGAGCTGTTTGTTGATTTCGGAAAAGCGAGGCGGAAGCGTAGCCGAGTCAAGCCTGCGATACATTTCTAAAAGATATCAACGAACGAATGTTGGGAGGGCTTGAGAAAGACGGAGCGTACGTATTCGCTTGTGTATGTGTATGTGTATTCCAGGGCGAAAAGACGCGCAAGATCCAACTGTATCACTGACTCTTCTCTTTGGTACAGAAGCAGCAACCCGACCGGGTGAATGTGCCATCTCGCTGCCTTCTACTGATCTTCCCCAGGGGCGGGATAACTTTATTACGTCTACGTGTAGCTTTCTGCCTCTTTTGCCGAAAAGAAGAAAAGAGAGATGGAAAGGAAAAGACAGCGGGGACCCCCCCATCCATGGAACATATACTTACGCAACCTACCACCACCACTGTCGTCGATTCCCGCTTTTGCCATTTCTGCCAAGAGAGCGAACCTATACTCCACCCGAGAAAAGAGATTCCTGATATTAAACTGACGGCGTGTGTGTGGTTACATGGGATTTCTGTCCCAATATGCTTGCTTTCTCTCTCTCTCTCTATCTATCTATCTCTCTCTCTCTCCATTCCTTGCTCTTTCGCCCAGGCCTCCAGTATCAATACAGCGTTTTCCCTCTCATTGATTGCGCCCCAGGGAACGAACGTATGGGAGAAGGTCGGATTCGCAACTAGGTGGTGGTACGTACGTAGATGGAAAGGTACGAGTTGGATGGGAAATAGGGTCCCAATATCGCTCATAGCGCCCCGAAATGATGTTGACTTAAGGATCCGGTAATCGCTAGGCAGGTCTCCAATTCTGGATTCATTGGGTGAAGCTGGATAGATTGGAGTACGTCGAAAAGAGCCGAAAGTGGAGTGAGCTGGATAGCGTGGGTGTAGGAAATAGCGGGGAATTTCCGTTCCGATATGCCTTTATTAAATAGTTGACTGTCGCATGTGACACAATAGAAAGAGAGAGAGACACAGAGAGATTGAGGAAGGATAGCATTGAATGCAAGGGAGGTAAGAGCCCACCATCATTGCCTTTTGCTCCTATCAGCAGCAGAGAGGCCGCTAGCCGCGTTATAATGGAGGAGGTGCTGGCCCAACTAGCCCTAGGGGTATCCTCTTGCCGAAACCTCTTCCCCTTTCCGCTTCGCGGCCGATGGTCAATTGTCCGGCGGAATATTCCAGATTAAGAGAAAATGAGCCTCTTATTTGCATAGCGATTTTAGATATTGCTTTACGGGTGATCGAGGCCGTCAACGACTCGGGGCTCGCGGTGAAAGAGGGAAGTAGGAATAAATTTCCGAATGTCCGAAGGATTAGTGTCCACGAGAGCGAGAAAATGAGCGGACAAGAGAGCAGCAGCAGCGAGAAGTCCTCTTTTCCTCCCAGCCGTTTAAACATTATACATATAGCCGAGAAGCACACTTTAGCACATCACGGAGCTACAACTTTCATAATGCCACGAGCAAACAAAACGAAAGGGAAGCGAAATTAATTCTGTATGCTTACTTAATATCGGGCGACACGTTTTAATTCACGGACAACGTGGCGAAGTTTTAATTAAAAAGAGATGAGCTAAAAACCTCCGGAATCTAAAGAAGAATTTTTAATAACAAATCGTCTCCTTGTCGGAGGGGAATTTAAACCTTTTGTGTTGAGGTTTTCATTTTTTTTTTATTTATTCAATCCTTGAAATCTCTTCTTTAGAAACGAAATAATTGAAAAACCGCAGGAAAAGAAATTCTGACCACGAATATTACTCATTATATTTGAATAAAACATATATATATATATACAATTTAAATTTTTATCTGCAATGAAATTAAAAGAAGACAAACGAGAATAATCCTATGGATAATGGAGTAAATATCGTCTGATTTTTGATATTTTTGGGAATCCTGTTTTTTTTACTCAATCAAATGAAAATTATGAAAAAGAAGTTGAAATTCATTTCTTTTATTTTTGGTGCATAAATTCTTTATTAATATATTTCTTTTTTATATTACGTTTACGTTCTTCACAAACAAGTTCAAATTTTTTTTTTTTTAACTTTTAAGGGCCACTTGATTAATACCTCATTTTGGTGGATTAAATGAGAAAAAAATTTCCCTTTTTCGGATTGATTTTGACTAGAGCTGGGAATCTATAATATCTGAGTAATTAATCGAATTTTTTTACCGATTGTATTTAAATGCCAGCCGTTTGTAAGAAACATAGTACCGGTAACTATGTAGTAATAAATGATGCTGTAAAAAATTATTTTATGTATCCATATTTCGCACCTATTCGCTAAGTATATAAACAAATATGGGAATAGAGAAAAAAAAATAAAAGCAATCTCCACTAGAGTAGTGTTTCTCAAAGTGTGCGTCATGGTCCTTAGGGGAGTTGCGGTGAGCTGGAGATATTGACTTGTGTGCCTATTTATGTTTTGAAGTGGTTCATTTGTATGGTAAAATATTTACCAAACTGTTCTAGGGAACCGCAAGCGAAGTATGAAATGGGCAAGGGAGCCGTGGGGGACAAAAGTTTGAGAACCACTGCACTCTTGCAACGCTCTTCACCGTTTCTACACTACTACTAATACTACTTCACCACACACCAACTCCGGCCATATCACAACTTTGCAATTTACTGCCGCTAACTGGTAGTGTTGGAAATGAATTCGCCATCTATATCGGTGGTCACCTCAAGTTCGTTGGGAGAAATAGCTTTTTTATACTTGCGGACCGGTGAATATAGAGTGAAAATTTCGCAATCTGGTGGAAATTGATAAAAAAATAATAATTTGCGGACCGGTAAAAAAATAAGCGAAAAATTTTCGGGGAAAAGGGAAAGAAATAAAAGAAATATTTTGATAATTTGAGGAAAATGGCTAATCGTAAAACAGAAATAAAAACCAATGTACAGGGCGTCCTGTAAGTCCTAATTCTGTGAATTCATCTCATCAACCGTTTATCGCAGAAATATGGTTTTAATTTAAAAAAAATGCTCAAAATATGTTCGAGAATCACTCTGTATCAATTCCGAAAGTGAAAATATAGTGTACCACGAAATGAAATACCTACTAATATTTTTATACGGTCTCTCTGTCCTCTAACTTCCAATTTGAAACATACTGATCTGGCTCTCCTGAGGCTGAGGCGTGTCCGGTTTTCATGACAAAAAAAAAAAAAATAATAATAATAATCATTCTAAGTAGAATATTCACTGAAGAGTATAAGAATTGAAAAATCTAAGAAAAATTGGGAAAAAACAGCATAAATGAGGGAAATGAGTCTTGTCCTTTTGTTTTTATGCTGCTCTGTCCAAATTTTTCTCAGATTTTGAATTCAAATATCTCGGCGAATATTGCATGTTTGTATATGCAATATTCGCCGTTATATTTGTTTTGTTTTAGCATATTTTGTTTTCCTCAGAAGAGACAGGGAAACAACTTTCTAATTAGAAGTTAAAAAATAGAGAGATCGGATAAAAAAATTTTATTTTTTATTTTATGACACGCTGTATTTTCACATTTGGAACTGGCACAGAGTGATTTTTGAACACAATTTGAGCATTTTTTAAAATTATATCTATACCTCTACAACGAATGGTTGATTAGATAAACTTCGAATTAGCTCTCACAGGACACCCTGTATAGACTTTCTGTATTTTATTTATAATATCTGACATGAACATGGTTACATGAATTACGCGAAATGTTTCGAAATGTTAGGTGAAATGGACCAGCGGTTGAAGAACATTGCGCTAGAGGGAATATGCTAAACCAGTGTTTCTTAACCTGGTGTTATATGGCCCCCTTGTTGTCCCGGAATATTCTAAGGGGAGGAAAATCAAATGAAAGGGAAGCCACGACAAGTGGCGAAGGGGCCACAAAGAGCTGTGAAGAAATCATAGACAAAGAATAAATTATTGTTCTATGACTATGCAAAAAACAAAACTTTTTACAGTAAAATCTGGAGAGAAAAAAATGTGACTACTTTCAGAATCCAGCAAAGCTGTAAACCAGGGTCATCTAAACCCATGGGTCCCTGTGGGCATATAACTCAGAGCTTCATTTCCTGAGCCTACACGATAAGATCTGGCACCATGATAAATATCGGTGTGTAAAAAGTGGGAACGAATATGTGAACTGTAACTTCTAGCTAAGTACAGGGGCTCCACAATATCACTTTGCCCCGGCACCCATGATGTTGAGACGCCGTGCATGCCCCCCCCCCGCCTCCCCTCCGCGAAGGAAGCTCACTGAACTCTATCCCGGGGTGATATGTTGAGAGGGTTGATTCATCATGCTGGTCCATTGCTTCATTCGTCGCATTTCACGCAGACCTATTTTTCCCTTATAATTCAGCTCTTGGAAGGGATGATCACCCACGTTCTGGAGCCGTACGTGCGCATCCCAGGGTTCCAGAGATCGATCTTATTTATAACATTTTTATTCATTATAAATTGGGTTTTGATTAAATTCATTTCGATCAGTAGAGGACTATCTCGTTTTTGGTGAGGGTAGTGGCCATGGATAAGACGAGGGGACACGAGAGGAAAATATGGTCCCAAGGGCCATGGACTGAAAAAGGTTCAGAAACACTGTGCTAAATTATCTGGAAGTCCTGAAATTATTTTTGTTGAATCTTTGACGCAGATTTGCATACTGTTTCTTCTTCTTCCCCAGGTTGCATTTGCATGCATGTGGTGTTCTTTTTCACCCGATAAATTTCAACAGAAATGGTGTTTTCAACGTTTGTGTCGCGGCCGTTTCGAAACGCGCTAGAGCATTTGCGTTTCATGTTAGACCACGCATTCTTTGATGACAATTCTGTGGTGTTTGGTTAGAACATGATAACTCCAAAATCACATTTTTGAGACATAAGCATTTTCACTGTCATTTAAAAATCAAAAATAAAGCATACACGCAAATACAAATGAAAATAGCATACATCAGCATGCCGTTTAGCCGTGCACACGTATTTGCGCATTTATCTCACTTTAAATTAGTTATAATTGGGAAGACTTATTTATAGATCAAAAATCCCTTTTTTGGAGATATCATGTTCTGACCAAACACCACAGAATTGTTTGTATTTGTGTGTACACTCTCTCTCTCTCTCTCTTAAAGTTTTTCATCTTTTCTGAATCACCCTGTATAATCACTATTCACCAATATTACCGTATTTTATGGGGCAAAATTATTTTTATTTCATATGAGCTTGTTAAAAATATTAATTTTGCCAAGTTTAAGCAAATTCTAATATTTTTAAGCCATGATTTTTTTTTTCGTTCTTTTAAAGCGAATAACACATACACATTTTGTTTATTTCTGATTGGAAGAAGGAAGAGTTATAATCCCAGGGCTATCATTACACATACGTCCACCCAGGCATGGCCCGGGGGTCTTGGGTGCATAGGCGTAGGTGGAAATGAACTTGAAAGGCTGTGGGCACGATGATGAAAGCTGGGGGAGGGGGGGGTATGATGATGATGTCAATTCATATATAAGAATATACATTATATTAGTCGGCTAAGCCATTGAAGCTGGAGGGTGAGGAGCAATGTCTCCCATGGCCGTATCTCCACCCACGTGCATAGGCGGATCTTGTTAACTCCACCATAACAAGATCTGGTGCTATGAATTTCGAAACTTTGTAAATTTGTAGGTTGATATTTCTAGCAAGATTACCCACATAATGTATTTTGCCCGGGAGCCCATGTTGAGACAGCCCTGGGGGACCCCCTCCCAGCTATGCCTGAGCGACTGCTGCATTCTAAAAATTGAATGTTGCGTGTATTTTATTTTTTCACTGCTGCTTTCGCGGACATGTCTTGTCCATATAGTTCATATAGTATTGGGGGTACGAACATGATACACGAGGGTTTCCGATTCTACAAGTCAGCGCCGTTGCTGATTGGTTAAAAACCTAAATTTGAAATTTTTTAACCAATCAGCAATAGTGCAGATTCCGAGAATCGGGAACCAGAATCCACCACGTTCGTACTCAGAGTAGAACCTAGTTTATACATCGCTCAGTTCAACGACTTTCATATTTACACGTCGTTTTGCTTTGGTCACTATTCGTTCCTATACATTTTAGTGTTAAAATAATTCATATATTCACCTCGAACTTCAAATTAAAAAAATGTCATTTGTATCCATCAAACGCGCGCAATATTTGTAGACAATGAAAACGCATTGCGCTGAAATAGTTCTGGCATAATTGTCACCGCAAAAGCAAAATATTTTATTGTGATTATAGGCATGAACGACGGTTCGTCCCCCCCCCCCCCCACAAGATGGGAAAGTCCACTGTAAGCAGTTGGAGAGTATAGAGTCTGCCAATAAGGCAATAATAGACATATATAAGGGGCGGCTCGAGAAAAAAATCTCTACCCGTGTGGGACCTATTTTTTTCACCCCCGACCACGTTTTTTGATCAACAAAGCTTTTTCCCCCCGCTCTTTCAACGCGGGTTTAGCATCTCTCTTGGAGCGGCTTGCGGCCGAACGGGTCGCATGGCCCTAGAGTCGCCACTGGCCTTTATCTTCTGCATCGTTGTACTTCCTTGAGGAAGTTTAAGTAAAAAAAGTCTAATTGTAGAATCAGTCGTATATAAGGATTGCCATTTCTTGAATGATCCAATAGTTATTTGAAATAACAAATTAAGAGCCGCCCATGTATACGGTATACAAACGCATAATATCAGTTCTTCCGATCATTTCCAGTGCAATTGCTTTTTGTTAGCTGTGTGCTGTGTCAAAAAAAAAGATTATAAGGTCTAATGAGTGTCAAGGTATTATTTAAAATGAAATCTGATTTTTTAGGATTTTTCAAAAATGAAATTTTCGGAAGTTTTATTCCGATTTTCTGAGAAATTTTTTTTTCCCTCACCATGAACAGAAATAAATTTTTGAAAATAGAAAAAATAATTCCTGAAATTTTTTTGTCACATTGGAACATGGATTCCCAAAATTATAATTACTAGTTATTTTGGTTAATCTAGGATAATTAATTTACATTGATTAGGAAGATAATTAATTGGAAATTTTCATTACGTACAAAAAAAATGCTAAATTTATGTCCAATTTTTTTAAACTTCGAAAATATGCCATAGGTAGCCAATCATCATATATAAAAAATTGTGCGATTTGGTAAAAAAAAAATAGATTACTATATATCCTCCGTTAAAAATCACCGAAAAAAGAAGCTCTGTTATCCTATACATATACATATATATACAAGCTTTCTGATTTATTAAAAAAAATCAATTGTTCTTCGTTGGTATGGTGGCGTCATCTGTTGTAAAATAGGGAAGTGAACTAGACACGCGTGCGTCCTCATTTTTAAGTTTAGCAATCTGAGAAAGACCAATTCAACTTTTTTGACCTATGCGAGACTCTCGCATAGGTCCTACTATGAGTAAGCAGCAGATAGCGTTCCCTTGAAACCCCTGCTGTCATCTATGAAATATATCAAATATTAAACATCATCATGATTTGTTCACCTAAAAATTTTCCTATCTCCGAGGGGGCCGATTTGCAAGATTAATTATGTAAATATTTAAGCTGTTGTTTCTGTAGCTTAGGACGGAGGATCTTTCAATCAGTTCGATCATTTTTGCCGCACCACGGGCATTTTCTGCGCACGAGGGCTAATTAGACCGGGACCTACAATTTATTGCCGATTAGGAACGGCAGGCTTGTTTTTTATACTCATCGAGAGGTTGGTGCGCTAACCCCTCGATGGGGAACTCCCTGCGGTAGCAATTTTTTGCTGCGGTCAAGTCACAGTTTTTTGTTGTACCCCTGTGTCAGGAAAGTTTGCTGAAAAGGACGAACCGGGTATCGAACTCGCGACACCACTAAACATCCTTTGGTACTTTAGGCGAGTATCTTATCGACCTGGGCTACCGCGCGCCCCACGGAGGCCCTTTGTGTTGAGACTTGGTCTTATCAAATGGGGCCCCATTCGGAAACTGGAAGGCCTCGCACCAGGTAGGGAATCCCAGAATATCAGGTGCGTATAAAGGGTAATGTTTCGAGAAGGGTGATTCATTGTGTTAGTTCATTGGATCGTCACCTTTTACGAAACAGGCCATTTGGTCCCAAGTAATTCACGGATCTTGGGAGGGGCAATAGTCCCCCCCTCCCCAATCTGTGGTTAATTACTATGTCCGTGGTCAGTTTGCCACCAGTGTTGTTAAGACGATACCGCCCATTTGTAGGTAACACGGGCATGTCAAAAACATTATTCAACGAAAAACGGTGATATCGCACAAGGGTAGCGGTTGGCTTAAGTGAGGGTGCGATGGAACCGGACGGCATCCTAAGCTAAAAAGATTGGTGTAGCCACATAAATTTTTAAAATTTTGGGATAACCAAAACTCACACGACACCACGTGCTGCGTTGGACCCTGCGGCTCTTGAATCGGAATGCCCGCTGGTCCTGGATACTAGGAGTGTTTTTCCAGCATGGTAATCTGCTTATATCCCGCAAGGGACAGAGCAGGTGCTGTCAGTCTTTTAGGTTATACCTTGAGAAACAAAAATGTTGGGAAAACTTGAAGAGAGAGTCAGAGCCTGGGGCCAGAACAAGAATGGACCCTATCACACGGCTGTCAATTCTGGCTCTACTTTGCCCTCATTTGTCGTGACATTTACGAAAAATGAAATTAATTTTTTTTTCTTTTTAGTTCATAGCCTCGTATCTTTCTGAGTTCCTGAGAGACAGATTTGAAATAAAAATGATTTGTAACAAATAATACTCCTCTTCAGAACGAAATGCGAAATTACTTCAAGAAAAACTGTCGCTCAAATAGGTGTAATTGTGTTCTTATTCTCATTGGCTGACATCGATTTTCAAGACACTTTCACGTCAATGGTTTCTTCGAAAGCGGGACGTATGGTCAGATACATTATATTGAAAAACAATGGTGTGCGCCTCCAGACGGTTAAAAAATCATTTTTATTAAAGAATTTCCTTGGCTAAAGCTCTTTCAAACTTCCACCAGGCAGGGCCGCGAATAGGAGGAGAGCGGACCAGAGGGGACTTGAATTTCACCCTTTAACTGTCATTTCAACGATACAAGAAGGTACCAAAGTATGTGCTTTCCCAACTAACCCTGCAGCAATGACGAGATACACTCTGTGTATTACGAGGTATTCATAGCACAGAGACCACGAGGCATAGCACAGGACCAAACCCCATCGATCACGAGGTAAGTAAGTAGTAAATAAATATTTTATTGATACGCACCGTGGTGCATATCGAGGATGATGTTGATGTTGATGTTACGAGGTGTTTATAGGAAAGGGACCAGGTGAACCACACCCTATCGATCACGGGTTCATAACAGAGGGACCACGGGAATCATTCATTATTGATCACAAGGTCTTTATAGCAGGAGGACCTCGAGAAGCATATCCTATCAAACAAGAGGCGTTTATAGCAGGACCCCGACAACCGTATCGATCACGTGGTGTTCATAGTAGTGATCAGGAGAACCATACCCTATATATCGCGAGGTGCTTATAGCAGAAGGATCACGACAACCATACCTTATCGATCACGTGTTCATGACGGAGGAACCATATGAACTATAACCTATCGATATCGATGCCATGGTGAGGGACCACGACAAACGTACCATATGGATCACGAACTATATTCATAGCGGAAGGACCACGAGAATCATACCTCTATTGACAAGAACCATGCCCACTGTCGGTCACTTGTTCAAAGTAGAGGAATCACTGGAACCTTATCCTTTCGATGCCAAGGTGTTCATAGAAGAGAGGGACACCGAGAATCAAACCCTATCACGAGTTGCTCATAGGAGAGGGACTACGGGAACCATAAACTATCGATCATTTGTTCATAGCAGAGGGACCACGTTACGCTATCGATCACAAGGCGTTTATAGCAGAGGGAACACGAGAACCATACCCTACCGATCACGAACTATTCATAAAAGAAAGACCACGGGAACCATACTCTATCGTTCACGTGGTCATAGCAGAGGGATCACGAGAACCATGCCTAATTGTTCACGAGATGTTCATAACAGAGGGACCACGAAAACCATTCCCTATCGATCGCGAGGTGTTCATATCGGAAGGTCCACCACAACCATACTCTATCGATCACGAGATGTTCATAGCAAAGGAATCACGAGAACCACATGCTATCGATCACTGGGTGTTATAGGAAAGGATCTACGAGAACCACACACACACATACCTAATCACTGACGACGTGTTCATAGCAGAGGGACCACAGTAACCATACCCTATCGATCGCGAAAACTATATCCTATCGATGCCGAGGTGTTCGTAGGAAAGGGACACCGAGAACCACACCGCACGAGGCGTTCAAAGGAGAGGGACTCCGGGAACCATACCATGTCGGTCACTTATTCATAGGGCAGAGGGACCACGACAACCATTTCGTATCAATCGCAACGTCTTTATAACAGAGGTACCACGAGAAGAATATCCTAACAAACATGAGGCGTTTATAGCAGAGGGACCACGAGAACCATACCCTATTTATCGCGAGCTGTTCGTATTAGGAAGATCAGGACAGCCATACCTTATCGATCACGTGTTCATGACAGAGGAACCACGAGAACTAAACCTATCGATATCGATGCCGTGGTGAGGGACCACGACAACCGTACCATACGGATCACGAACTATTCATAGCGGAAGGACCACGAGAATCATACCCCCTGTCGATCACTTGTTCAAAGTAGAGGGACAACCGGAACCTTATCCTTCCGATGCCGAGGTGTTCATAGGAGAAAGGAACACCGAGAATCAAACCCTATCACGAGTTGTTCATAGGAGAGGGACCACGGGAACCATAAACTATCGATCATTTGTTCATAGCAGAGAAACCACGTTAACCTATCGATCATGAGGTCTTTATAGCAGAGGGAACACGATAACCGTACTCTATCGATCACAATGTATTCATAGCAGAGGAAACACGAGAACCATACCCTATCGATTACGAGGTGTTCACAGCGAAAGGACCACAAGAACCATACCTTATCGATCACGAACTATCCATAAGAGAAGGACAACGGGAATCATACTTTATCGATCACATGTTCATAGCAGAGGGATCACGAGAATCATGCCTAATTGTTCACGAGGTGTTCATAACAGAGGGATAACGAAAACTATTCCCTATCGATCGCGAGGTGTTCATATCTGAAGGTCCACCACAACCATACTTATGGATCACGAGATGTTCATAGCAGAGAAATCACGAGAACCATATGCTATCGATCACTGGGTGTTGTAGGAAAGGAACTATGAGAACCTCACTCATACTCAAGCAATGACGACGTGTTCCGCACAGGGCCCATAGTAACCATACCCTATCGATCACGAGGTGTTCGCGAGACGATCGCAGAGGGACCGCGAAAACTATATCCTATCACGAGGTGTTCAAAGGAGAGGGATCCCGGGAACCATGCCCTGTCGATCACTTATTCATAGGGCAGAGGACCACGACAACCTTTTCCTATCGATCGCCACGTCTTTATAACAGAGGTACCACGAGAAGCATATCCTATCGATCAGGAGGTGTTCATAGCAGAGGGACTCCGCGAATGATAACCTATCGATTTCGAGGACCATAGCAGAAGGACCACGAGAACCACACCCTCTCGATCATGTGCTCATAACAAAGAGACCACAAGATACCATATCATATCGATATTGATGCCGAGATATTCATAGGAAAGGGGCACCAAAGCCGCTTGAAAGTTTGTTCTGAACTTTGTTGGGCTTGAAAGTTCTTAATGCAGCTTTGAGGGACACCGAGAATCATACCCCACCTTACCATGAGGTTTTATAGGAGAGGGACCACGGGAATCATTCATTATCGATCAGTCTTTATAGCAGAGGGGGATCAACTGAAAAATTCCGATATACCCTATCGGGCACAAGATGTGGGGGACAATCAATGGGGGGGGGGGGAACACGACAACTGCACCCTATCGATCACGAGGTGTTCATAGCAGAGCAACCACGAGAGCCATATCCTACCGATCACATATTCATAGCAGAGAGACTACGACAACAGTTCCTATAGATCACAAGGCATTTATACGTAGCAACGACAACCGTAATCTACGATCACTAGGTGTTCATAACAGAGGGACTCTGAGAACAATAACCTATTGATTACGAGGTGTTCATAGCAGAATGACCACGGAAACCATACCATATCGATACCGAGGTCTTTAAAAGAGGGACTACGTGAAACCTAATGTGGAAACGTTAAAACGAACATCACGGGATGTTCATGGCAGAAAGACCACGACGAGCATACGTCATCGATAACGAGTATGGAAGTATTTTTTATTGGTACGTATCTTGGAGCCAGTCAAGGATGGCGATGTATTAAGAAGAAAAGCAGCACAGAACAGAAATAAAAGACACACAGAAAAATTAATCGTAATTAATATAAATTAAATGAACCATTGAGGCAGGGGCAAAAAAAAAAAAAAAAAAAACCACGGGTGGGAACAAAAAAAATTAGGTACAGCATTACAACATGGACCAATTTCATATCGTCGGGAGAAGAATTAATGAAGAATATATTTCTTCATTGATATATGAGTTTTTGGATTTTTTTTTTCAACACGCATTCACCAATAACCGTCGAAATTCCCAGAATTTTTTTTTAGCGGTTCCGTTTTATTAGATTTGGGAAAAATTATTTTATAGCAGGTTTTATATATATATATATTATGAAAAGGCGAAAGATAAGAAGTTATTGAAAAATTGTGAAAAGGAAAAATATGGATCAATGAGGAGGTCGTTCTCAAGGGGAAACCCCCCACATTGCTCCAAACTGCAGAAATGTTTCTAATGATGGTAAGCCTAATAGGCATAAAATTACCATCAGTTCCCCCGACATTTTTGCGAAAAACAAGCTTTGGAAGTCAAACAGCAAAAATGAGAATACACAATTAGAATCAAAATATGAAATAACAAAGGAGTTAAGAACACAAAAATATATATACACAAAGTGTGTTAAAAATTGAAAAATGAGAAAACTTGAAGAAAAACATACCAAGAGTAAGACTCTTTGAAAGCGTGCCGCCTAAATTGATTATAAGAAATGTGTGGGTAAAATTTTGAAACCCAGAAAAGAAGATGGATAACCGTTGCCACTCAAGATATTTAAAAATTCAGAATATGCTTCTAAAAAATCTTTAGCATTATTACAGGTTTTTTTAATTCTTGAAAGTTGTCCAAAAAATATATTTTTCAAAATTCTAATACTAATATTAGAATTGAAATTAGTCAGAGAATTGACTTTAAATTTAAATTCTTTCCTTTTACGTAAAATAAAAAAATTTTCGACCAAAGGAAAGAATTTCAATTTGAAGTCAATTTTCTGACTAATTTCAATTCTAATATTAGTATTAGAATTTTGAAAAATATATTTTTTGGACAACTTTCAAGAATTAAAAAAACCTGTAATAATGCTAAAGATTTTTTAGAAGCATATTCTGAATTTTTAAATATCTTGAGTGGCAACGGTTATCCATCTTCTTTTCTGGGTTTCAAAATTTCACCCACACATTTCTTATAGTCAATTTAGGCGGCACGCTTTTAAAGAGTCTTACTCTTGGTATGTTTTTCTTCAAGTTTTCTCATTTTTCAATTTTTAACACACTTTGTGTATATATATTTTTGTGTTCTTAACTCCTTTGTTATTTCATATTTTAATTCTAATTGTGTATTCTCATTTTTGCTGTTTGACTTCCAAAGCTTGTTTTTCGCAAAAATGTCGGGGGAACTGATGGTAATTTTATGCCTATTAGGCTTACCATCATTAGAAACATTTCTGCAGTTTGGAGCAATGTGGAGTGTTTCCCCTTGAGAACGACCTCCTCATTGATCCATATTTTTCCTTTTCACAATTTTTCAATAACTTCTCACGATCACCATATCCTATCGATGACGAGGTGCTCAAACGAGAGGGAACACCAGAACGATACCCTATCAGTCATAAGGTTTTTATAGCAGAGGAACCACGAGAACCATATCCTATCAATCACTAGGTGTTGTAGGACAGGAACTACCAGAACCTCACACATACGCTATTCATGACGGGCTGTTCATTGTAGAGCAAAGCTGCATTAAGAGTTACACAGAGAACTTACAAGCGGCTTTGTTGTAGAGAGATCACAGGAACCATACTTTATCACGTGGTGTTCATAGAAGAGGGAGCACGGGATTCATGTCTTATATGTCACGAGGTGTTCATAGCAGAGGGACCATGAGAACCATACCTAATCTATCACGAGGGGCCCATACGAGAATGGTCAAGAGAACTGGTGCTCTACCACGAGATGAAGGCCACTAGTATGAGAAGCAAACGGATTTGGTGCCGCCCTGGCACTGGATATAGATAGGGACCCAAATTTCACACTTCAACCTCTCTGTAATTTTAAAATGGCTGTAGGGGGCACCACGATGCGTGCTTGCCTCGGCTAACCAAGCCTCTAGTTACGGTCCTGCAACCAGGGTTGTTTTTAGGGGGGGGGGGGCATATGAGATTTTGCTTCTAGTGGCAGGATAGCTATAGCCGCCCTAGCAGAAGGGGCGTATGTAGATTAACCTTTGGAAGAGACAAAGCGTGTTTGTGGGGGGGGGGGGGGGAAGAGAACAGCCTAAGTATACCTTCCAGCGAGAAATTTTGACTGAATTTTAAAAAGCATTTTTTTTTCAATCTGACAGAAATTGACAGAGATAGCACACAGGAACCATTTTCGATATTTTAATTTTTCTTTTAGAAAAATATTTGTATAGGTTTTGACCCCTACGCCACTGCGTACGACAACGCACCTCTAGTAGCGCATTATTCCATTAGAGAGACGAGGTTTTTTTGCAAATATAAAAAACATTTAAGTAGCAACAATCTTCGGAAATGAATGAACCACATCCAGCTATTACTGCCATCTATGTAACATTACTTGAAATTGGAAATATAAGAAGTTTTATTATAATTTGTTAGATGGCAGCACAACTCGGTTGTAGAAGTGGAAAAAATGTGTTAATAACATCGAGCCTTTGCGGCGAGTTCGACATAGAATGCAAGGAAATCACGTGACTCTTTGAATAACACAGTTACTCTGCCTGGCAATTTCCAAAATGAAATGTACAGTTCGGTCTCTAAATATTGCGTTTTAAAGATTAAAAAAAATCATATAGAGAACTAAGAATAAATTACTTATTTCATTAATACTGGAATAATTTCTTTCATTAATGATCGAATAACTTGTTTCGTTAATGCCGAAAAATGTCCTTTATTATTTCTGGAATAATTTCTTTCACCAATTCTGAATTTTTTCTTGCATTAAAGCTGAAATTATTTCTTTCATCAATGCTCTTTCATTAATTCTGGAATTATCGCTTTCATTTATTTTGGCATTATCACTTCATCAATGCTGAAATCATCTCTTTCATTAACCCTAGAATTTTTCTTTCATTAATTTTTGAATTATATCTTTCCTTAATTCTTTAATTATCTTTCATTAATAGGTGAATTTTCCGAAACGTAGGAGGGCGTTTAAAATGACATCAAAGGGAGGACTGTTGGTAGCCCTAAGTTTACGCACTCTTCTTTGTTAATTGATGTTCACCGATTAGTTGATTGATGTATAATTACTTTCCGATAATCCAGCAGTTCTCGATCGGTGCTCCGTGTGCACTTCCCAGTGGCTTCGCGGCCCCACGAGGAAGAGAATAAACAGAAAAACGAGGCCTGAATGGATTCTTCCTAAATCTAATATACAAAAAAGGGCTCCTCGAGTCAAAAGAGATTGAGAACCGCTGCAATAAAATCCATCAAATGAACATTTTTGATTCATGATTGGTGGTCCATGGCAAATAAACAAAAGAGCATGGCCCCCAGCAGAGGCACCGACATGAAGAAAACATTGGGGGGGGGGGAGTTTACGTAAATATTGCCAATCATCCCGTATATACGAGACTTTCCCGAAATATTTCCCCCCGAAAGGGCGGGGCTGACAAGGTTATAGCCCTGGGGCACGGGACAATTATGAGCATTTTTTGATTTTCATGCTATACATTCACTATAAAATGGCCCGTGAAAAGTCTGGTTTGGAGGCATGACAAAGATTCAAGCCTAGGGCCCTGCTCTAGGATGTGAGGGGGGCCATACATTAATTACTGAAGGAGGGGCACAGCCCCCCCCCCCCCCACAGAATTCATTGGGGGCAGCCAAAAACTGGAGGCCCCTGTTCGTATTCAATATTTCATTTTTCTGGCTTCGTAGCCCTAACCCTTATTTACCCTTATATCCTTTGTGGTGGTGGGTTTCAACTATTGTTATTGGTGGGCTCCCTTTAAAAAACATGAAATATTGTTAATGACATCTTACACTTGGTGCGCCAAAAACGAGAAAAACCTTTCCCTATTTTGTGGGCACTTAAACTAACATTCTCCCTATTAATAAGTTCCCTACAGAAGGGCCGTCTTAAGAACAACTTGGGCTCCCGGGCCAAGTGAGTTTTCTGAGACCCTACCTGACAAATTTTTGAAAATTTCAACCGGTTCTAATTTCTGTGAGGCCATTCTTCCCTTGAGGCCCCCGGGCCGTGCCCGGGTGGGCCCATGCGTTAAGACGGCACTGCCCTACATAGCCATTTTAGTGATCTAAATGTTTCTAAATGTTTCGCATATTCAAATGATCTGGAAATGTGTTCGGGTCTCACATGTGATCTGGAAATGTGTTCGGGCCTCATAAGTAATCTGGAAATGTGTCCGGGCCGTATAAGAGATCTGGAAATGTGGCACGCATCGCTCAAGTGATCCGTAATTATGCAGAGGATCGCTTGAGAAATCTGGAAATGTGCCGCTGGTAACTTGAATGATCTAGGGCCACACTGGGGGCCACAGCATTGAATCAGCATTGACTGGATCTTTGCATACTATTTTCTTTGTTTCTAAATGAAGAAGAGGTACATCCGTGTCTCATCCCCACTTCTTACAGTTTTGATCTTCCAGAGACAGGCTTTCTTTTCTATATTATCATGGAGCAAGCTGAGCCATGTTCAATGGAAAAATTTGTTTGGGAGGGCCAAACAAAGGCCCCCACAAGGGGTGGGCTGGCAAGGCTCTAGCCCTGGGGTCCGGGATGATTTTGTTTTTCACGCTATAAATTCACCATAAAGGGGCCCGTGAAAGTCTGGTCGGGAGGGGGGGGGGCCCCGCAAAAGATCCTAGCCTAGGACCTTACTCCAGGATGTGGGGGCCATGGAGGGGGGGGGACACAATCACACTCCACTCATGTCAATGAAGATATCTATGTTTCAGTATGAAAAAAAAAAATTCCAAAGGGAAAATAATTCCGGAAAACTGAAAAGGAGGACAAAAAGGCGAATTTCTTAAAACGTAGAAGAATGCTTGAAATGGCATCAAAAAAGAGGACGTGTCTTTCTAGAGGAGCACGTCTGCCGTCGAAGGAAAAGCTGAATATCAGTGATGGTAACCTCGTCAAGCAAAATTTCCCTTTTGACTGAATTTTTCCCACATATTCCTAAAATTGTGCTGTCATCTATCGGTGGAAATATGTAGCCGATTTTTTACACTAGAAAAGCTTTGTATTGCACTTATATTTTTTTTCAATAAAAATTCTTTTGTTTGATGAACTCTCAAAATTTCACACAAACGCCAAGAAATTTCCCATGTGGACCAATTTTTCCCATGAATATGGGAAATTTCCCACGAGTTACGATCACTGCTGACAGTGGCGGATCATGATTTTGGGAGGCCCCAGGCGCAACCTGATCTGGAGGCCCCCCTATCAGGGGCGGATTAAAGGTAGGTACTGTCAACCCCCCCCCCCTTCCCCCCCCGAGAGCAGAAAAATTAAATGGAAAAAAAAATGTTTTCTACGTTTTTGACTGAGTAACAAACCAAGAAAATAAATTTGCTTAAAAAAGGGGGGAAATTCAGAATTTTTTCCAAAAAAAATCAGAACCGTCCTGAAAAATTGAACACATTGTCACAACCACCGCCCCCACCCACAAATTTGCGTTTATCCACCACTGCACCCTTTTGGCCCTAATAAGAACGAGATGGTTCACTAAAATTTACAATATTATGAAAATCATAACTTTTTTTTTATTTTTGCATCACCAAAACCATAAACACAAAAATAAGATAAGGAAATATAATGATATTCTCTGGTACTAGATGAAAAATAATCACACTCCCATTAAAAAAAAAAGTCACAGTAAAATTCTGCATCATATTTTTAGTAATCTAAGATGTCCGCCCTGGTGCCTTCAGCCACACGGCAAAAATGGAGATCCGTCATAGTTTTAGTAATTTAATATTACTGATTAATAAAGATTTGATAATATCTCAAATATAATATATTTGATTTGATATAAAGATACTGATAATATTTAATAGAAAAACATTTCTTCAATAGAGGGAAGAAATTATATCAGAGTAAATATAAGAATTATATTTTTAATGGAAGAAATTAGTTCAGAATGAATTAAAATTATTGTCAATGAAAGAAATTATTTAAAAAATTTTTTTTAGAAATTATTATTTTTTATTTGTTTATTCTATTTTATTTTTACTATTATTATATTATTATTATTTTCTCTTTCAGCCACCTCGTTGGGCACTCTGCCTGTTGTGGCCTTTGCCTTTGTATTATTTGTATTCAGAGTGAATAAAAATATTCTATATTATGCCCCCCCCCCCGTTTCGTTTAATAACGAAAAATGCCACAGTATAACATTGTGGCCCGCGTACTTTATAAAATGTTTCAATATGGCCTGCTATGCCTCAAAGGTTGAAGACCCCTGCAGTACACTCTCGCTAATCCGGTACGTATTAGACCACGGTGTGCCAGATTTTACCGAAATTGCTGGATTAACTTTGAAGAAACCCATTGAAATAATATATGAAATTTCGTGCAAAGACATAGTCAGGACTTGATCAGCAATTAAGAAATATTAGAACGTGTTAAGGGGTTAGGGCATCAGGAGAAAAGTGACACCACACCACCTAAATATCCTGGACTACTGGACGTGCTGGATTAGAGCACGACCGAATTCTCGAGAGACTACTGTAGTTGAATTGAAATGCTCAAGTAAAAATTTATCAGATAATTTATATATTTTTAGTTTTGCTTACCGTTATTTTTGAAGACTCTGCAATCTATATCCTAAAGGAAATCTTGAGGATCGGCATGGAAATTTTTTTCATTACAATAACACACATTACAATTACATTAACAATAAACACTTTTCGGTCTGACACAAAGATGTTGTCTACCCAAGCCTCCTTGACCAATCCAAAAATGTAGCTCTTTTTTTTAGAAAGAAGGAAAAGAAACCCCCTTGATTTTTTTCAGCCGGGGAGGGAGTGTTAAAAGAGAAACAGAAAAATCACGTGATTCAGAATGCATGTCATTCAGCATTCATTTCAAACCCCACTTTTTTTTTGTCATATGGTCGTATGGTTCCAGTCATAGATTGCAAATGTATATGTTGTTTGAACCAGCTTATAGTATTTCATTCAAACAAGTGGGAGACAAAATCACAATAAGAGCTCTACTACATTCATTTTAATTAGTACGAGTGTCTCTTCCTGTCGATGTCGCCGCTTGCCGATAGCCATCTTGTCATCCATTATACTGTATACAAAAGCTTACACCAAAGCTGTCGTATTATTGGCGCCTATAAAAGCATTTAATACTGTGGAATGAGACATCTGTTTATGCCTTCACTCCAATTTTCATTTCGGACAGACATTAGGACCTGCTGTTCTCACCCCTCCTCCTGCTTGTGCGCTTAGGGAAATACTGTTTGAAAATGACCCTCCCTGAATGATCGCTTTACAATGTCTCTTCTTTCTTTGTCGGGGAAGAACTGGCCCTTGAGAGCTGCGTCTTGTAAATTGTTCTTTTCTTTCAGTTCCCGTTTTTCTTCCATAACTCTTATACGTACAGTATACATTAAAAAAAAAAAAATTGCGGTTAAAAAAAAAAAAGGTAGAGCAGATACTGTACTTAGTTCAAGAGATTTGTTGATGCGCATGTAAATTCATATGTAGGATGACGCACACAACTATTTGGAGGCCCCCCGCTCTGCCGAGGCCCCAGGCGCGCGCCTCATGCGCCTGTGCGGTAATCCGCCACTGACTGCTGAATATGTAGTTGGAATTTGTGCTGTGATATCTATGGACGAAAATGACTTTGTGCCATTATTAATGACCACGAGTTATTTCTAGATGGCGCCACCATGATGAACCGTATGTTTCCATACCACCAATATCACCAATGTTTATTCAGAGAGTAGGGTACCCTGATTAAAAAACTTTGAAATGAGAACGCATTATTGGAAACATCATTTACTTACATCGGTGTTTCGCAACCTGTACTCCGCGGACCACTGGAATCCGTGAGTACTCTGTAAGGGGTCCGTGGGATCGATTCCATCCATTGCATTGAAAGATCAAATGATTGTCGGACTCATATGATGATATCTTGCCCCCACAAGAGGTGGGCTGATAAGGCTCCAGTCCTGGGACCCGGGGTGATTTTAATTATTTTTTTGTTTTCACGCTATAAATTCATCATAAAGGGGGCCCGTAAAAGATCCCAGCCTAGGGGCCCTGCTTCAGGATGTGGGGGCCATGTTATGCAGAGTATGTTGTGAATGTATCATCTTACGAGTCCGACAATCATTTGATCTTTCAATGTAATGGTAGTAAATGGAATCGATCCCACGGACCCCTTACAGAGTACTCACGGATTCCAGTGGTCCGCGGAGTACAGGTTGCGAAACACCGATGTAAGTAAATGATGTTTCCAATAATGCGTTCTCATTTCAAAGTTTCGTAATCTGAGAACCCTATCTATGTACCTACAGTGTGATAATTACAATGTAAAATAAGTGAAGTAATTATTATAAACCCCAGGGGCACCAAGTTGATGCTCGCGAGTTGTTAATGGTTGCTTCTTCCTTGGGTAAGATGTAAAGTTGATGATTTTTTTTTTTTTTTGTGGAGAAAACAAATGCTCCCTTCGGGGAACCCCGTATGGCGATGTTTGCCGGGGCGGGGGTTATTATCTCTTACTACCATTGTATAAATGACACATTTTGTGCTGTGAAATTATAACTCTTCAATTTTAAATAATATAAAAATTTGAATTTTTTTTTTTTGGATTTTATTCGGGGGGGGGGGGCGAAATACATCTTCAGACGCTACAAGGGTCCACGAATCATTAACCGGCATCACGGAGGGGAGGGGGGGGGGTCCGCTTTGACTTTGACTTGTTTTACGTCCTTTTGTACCAACCTAGGGTTTTAGGTCGGGGGTTCCGGTGTGTTTTGACCTTCACTGCAGTGCGTCCGTGACATCTAAAAAGTTTGGAAACTTTTTGGCCAATTTGCCGCCTCTCTGAACTTGCCGCCCTGACTAACTCCCCCGTGAATACGCCACTGGCTACACATATTAAAATATCAGCAAGTTTGATTTCACCCAAATAACAAATGGTAAAAAACGAAATTGTTGCTTCTTTCTTCAAATACTCAATAACATGACTTGTGCTGCCATCTAACGCTGAAATAACCAACCATAGATTATAATTGCATAATCATGTCGACAGATGGAGACGTAGGTTCCGTGATTCAAATCCGTGAAATCTCAAAAAAAAAGAAAAGAAAAAAAAAAAGAGAGCTCGCTTTTCAAACAATGCTTTTTCTCACATTGGATCAAAGCCGCTTGAAAGAACTCTTAATGCAGCTTTGCATTGGCCTACAAGGGCCTTATAAAAGGCCTATATAAGCTAGGCGTTTAAATTTTCCCAAGTTTTAATTCTTTTCTATTAGTAAACCCAAAAAGTGTTTAGTAACTTTTTATAATCGATTCGGAAAATTGGTGTAAAACATTTTCACTTCCTACATGAATGCGGTTAAGACGATATGTTATTTTATTGGATAATGTTTCATCGCCAGACTGTCATAAATAAAGAATTAGTTCTTATTTTTTCCATATAATTATTGAAGCTTTCAAAAAATGCCAATCATGATGTCACTGCTTAAAATGTCGCTTCACAAAAGACCGCAGAGTGAATCTGCAATGAGGCCAGTCGTCCACTGGAAGCGACAACATGCGGTAAGATACGCGAGTGGCAACTGCCGACATTAAGTCCGACGACAAAGGGCGTCTAACGTCGTCCACTGAAAGCGACCTTTAACACGCTACTCAGTGCGCGACTGCAAGTCACGCAGACGAGTGTGTTCGTTATATAATCTCGAGAAAATATTGAAAAACCAAAATTTTTTATGGGGAAAATTTATTAATTAATTTATTGAATTCCATACTTAATGAGGCATCTGACTCAAGTTCGGAGAAGGTTGCTTTTGTAAATCACTGATTCCCAACGTGGGCGTTAACGCCCTCTCGGGGGCGATGGAATGTTCCAGGGGGGCTCGTAGAAGATACGGGTATAATAGGATCCTATAGGTTAGATTGCGTTGGGGGTGATGAGAGAAGACATTTCTGAAGAAGGGGCGATGAGACAAAAAAGGTTGGGAAACTATGCTGTAAATTAATGAATAATTATATTTTATCGATTACTACTTGCCATCCCAACCCACGAACGGCAATTATCAAATTTTCAGCTTCCATGTTCACGTGGGAAAGAATACCGAGGAGAGGAGGTGGAAAAAAGAAATGAATGGCGTGGAAAAATTTAAATTTAAACCACCGTACTGCGCCTGCGCAGATACAGTAAGAACCAGGTGTGATCCCACAGGAATCGGAATTTTTTTTTTGTCTGCTGTTGTAGCCAGAAATCACTAGCTGAAGATCGCTGCTAATGGACGAAGTTCTCGTCAGTCTTGCGAATACAGACATCTGCGCGCGACTTGTTTATCGCTTCAAGTCGCTGCCAGTTGACGACTGGCATTACGCAGCTGTCGAACAGGAAAGTTGCGTTGTCAAAGTATCATGTCTTTGAAAACAGAAATTTCAAAATTTTTGAGAGTTTAACAAGAAAGAAATACAAGTTTAACATTTCGCACAAAAGAACCGATGAAAAAGTTATTATGACAGGAAGCAAAATATCTGTATTATCTGACAGAACTTCTCTTAAGGTCGGTCGTCCACTGGAAACTACTTAAGAGCGAAAACAAGTCGCAGAACAAGACGTGTGTGTGAGCAAGACTAATATAGCGGTCTTGCGCCTATACACGACTTGTTTTCACTCCTGATAGCTTCCAATCAAGGCCGTAGCGAGAGGAAGGGACTTGGGGGGGGTCTCCCCCCCCCCCCGAAATGAAAGTGGGCCACCTCTCGAACAAAATTTCTGGAAACGGGCCTGCTTCCAGTGGACGACCAGCGTGATAGTTGTGCGGCTGGTGCCGTCACAAATGACCGCACTCTAGCAATCCTAGAAATGAAAAGAATAAATTCATGTACAGAGTACTCATTTTTTCTCTTTTTCGTGGTGATAAATGGCATAAATCACTCTGGCTTTCCTGGAAGGAATCAGCTGGAAATTATTCGAAAAAGACACCCCCCCCCCTCCTCTATAATTATTGTACTATTGATATTGTACTATTTGTTAAAATAGTACCGGAATTTGCTCCTGGATCAACATTACCTGCCCACGATGATATCCTTTCTGCATGGTTTATAAAAGAAGGATTTGCTCTAGAATAAGACGGTAGCTCCGAGTTTTGTTTGATTTGAGTTTTTGATTTTATTACGCGCAACAAAAATTTTCTTCCGTTGGTGCGAGAATAAAATAGCTTCAAACTTTTATCTGAATAAATGGAGAAAAACTTCTTGACGCTGCTTGAAAATAAAAATTTCAACAAATTAAAAAAAAAATTATGAAACTGTAACCACTTTTTTACAGAAAATTCTAAAATTTGAAAACTTGAAAGAACTCAAATTTGAATATTTTGTGAATCATTCTACTATTTTTCCTCTCGGTATAATTGGGTTATGTTATATTATATTATTACCTCTCGGTAAAAATTGTTTTTTTTTTCTATTCGTCCACTAATTTATTAAAATTGCGTCATAAAAATTTCCCAGTAATATAAGTCATTATATAAATTAATCTACTATTATACAAGTTTTTATTTTGACGCACAAATACTAGAGAAATGCCGATTCATGCGTAACACAGGCAAATATTACGGCCGATCTGAATTAATGACATATTAAAGTTTCAAAGAAGGGTCGCAGGCAACCACTCATCTACAACGACGACATTAATAACTTCGCTGGAATGGGATAGTTGCGTACGTTCACCTTATACACACAATAACGCGTTGAATAGGATAGACAGTTGCAATCTGGTGTACAGCGAATGAATGCGCCCACAATGAGAAACCTTCCCGCGAACACAATAAATGCGCATCATCATCCCGCAAAACCGTTAGTGCGTTTCCTTCATTTCGCGCCGCAAACTCAAATTGAAATGGTTTTTGCTCTCTCTCTCTCTCTCTACCCTCCGTCTCCTCTTGAGGACATCGGGTGGTACATCATTGCCTCTCCATCTCTCTCTCACCAGAACATCATGCACCGACGACGGGCGCACATCGCGCACCTATTACAAAACTGTAGATACGTAGATGAAACAACTGATAGAGAGCAAGCACAGAGGAAGGGAGACGTTTTGCGTGACAATGACGGATAGCCCAACAGTGTGTGTGTGTGTGTGTGTGTGTATGCATGTGCCACCATCGCATCCACCACCACTTGCAGCACCAGTATACAATCGCAACCCCACCGATGAGGTCCCCTACTTCAATCACGACCTGTACTGGAAGAGACTCTCTCTGTGTATGTATGTATGTATGTGTGCGCGTTGTCGTCCCAACTTAGACAAGCTGGAAAACGTTGGGATGCCGACGAAGGGGACCCTCATCGCAGCAAACGGGATGGATGAGAATGTTAGCCGTGGGAAAATTCGCACCGGTGCTACAACAAGCCCCCGGACCCAATTTACCTGCCAAGGACGGAACATAGAGCAGTTATTTCGAGCCCTGATGATTTACGCACAACAGTTTTGAAAGCTTCTGCCTTGTCCTTCTTGCTCTTCTCAACACACTCTCCCTCCACGTCGTGTCTCCTCATATTTTGTGTGTGTGGCGGGCGCTTCGTATCCCATTCCTGAACCCTCCACGAGAATATGTTTAGAAAAAAAAACCACGTGACCGTCTATGGATAAAAGAGCGGAAAAGATAAAGAAATTGGGGGCCCCCTACCATTGTTCTGAGTCATCGCACAGTTTTTTGTTGTTAAAGTTATCTCTCTCTCTTGCTTTTGCCTCATCGAGTTTTTAAATATTTATATCATTTGTTATTGGCATCCCACTGATGCAAAAGAGAAATGGATGTTTCTTTTGAATAATATTTATTTTTCCTTCTCGTGTCGCGTAACATTCGTGTGATTATGACAATTCCATGCACAGGGTGTCCCATAAATTCGCAAATAGTTTAAAACTGAATTAAAATAGAAGAGAGAGTGTATTTTAATGCGGTTCGTGAAAAAGTTATTCTCACGAAAGTGGGTTTTTTTAGTTACGGCGAAAAAAAAAAGTTTATGGGTAGTGAAACCAGTCAGGTGAACTTTTCTTCAATCTCTTCTGTGTCCATCCTAAAGATTCAGCCGGCAATACGTGGCTGAAATAAAGCAAATTCATCACAATTAAAACCTTATGTAAGTGCCAGTAACAGAAGAATTCAGAAATGAGCTGTTAATCGTATATCCTGGATTTTATATAACTGATTTGCATATTTCCAGTGATTTGCTTCCGTGCAGCACCTTCTGTCGACAAAAATTTGAACTAATATTTTTCCGTATAAAAAAAATTTCCCTTCGTAAGAATAACTTTTCCGCAGGTGGTATCCAAATTTGCCAATTCCTTCAATTTTTATGAATTTTTGAAGTATTTACAAATTTGTGGGACACCCCGTTTTTTGGCATTCGAAAATCAGTGTTTCTCAACTTTTCTCACCCATAGTCCATATTTTTTTCTCGTTAACCACCCCCACCCTCGTCTTGTCCAGTGCCTTCTCGTCCTCATCCAGAAGCCTACTCATTCAATTTTTTTTCCCTGTAAAATTTCTCTTGAACAAAACATTCATAGATAAGGCCAGTTTCTGGACCCTTGGTTAAGTGTAGTGACCTTCCCTTTCATTCTTATTCTATGCATGGGCGTCTCAACAACCCCCATAGCTCCCTTGTAGTCCTGCGTTCTAAGGGAGCGACAGGGTGCGGGGGGGGGGAAGCCACGGGAAGTGATTAAAGTTGACTTCATAGGCCTTTTTCAAAATAAATTCTAATGTGAAGAAATAAAGCTTTCAAGGGGGAAATATCGTTCGGGAAAAAGTGAAACTGATTTCAGAATCCAGAGAAAATGTCCATTGATCCAGGGCTATCCAACGCATGGGCCAGTCCTGGTATGTCCCAGGAGACTACACGATGAGATCTGATAATGTTATTTTTTAGAGTAAGTATGTAAATATGTAAGCTGCTACTTCCAGACGAGTACTAAGATGTTGAGACGACCCTGCATAGAACCTCCATAAAAACGGAAGCTCACTAAACTCTATCTCTGGGGTTCGGGCGTCAGCCTTATTTATAAAAAAAAATTCATGATGAATTTACTTAAAAAATCAATTGAATAAGTAGTGCCTAGTCTCGTGCCTACGTATTCACGGGAGGAAATGGCTCAGCGGGCTATAGCCCAGAGTGGCGAATTCGGGGGATTGAATAGTAAAGAAAATTAGACTAGAATGAGAAGATGTGGAGGCAAAATCAAGGATCCGCCTCTGGAATAAGGTCGGAGGTGGTTTGTATTAGATAAAACGCAGAGGAGGGCCACTAGAACAAAATATGGTCCAAAGGGAGCCATGGGCGGATAAATGTTAAGAACCGCAAATTTAGGTGGCTTATAAATTTCGAAATTGTGAGACTCCTTTGTATTGGGTGTCCTGATATTCGGGTCTTTCTTTCTTTCAAACCGAGTACAACGCCATTCTCTCGATATGAGCAATTTAGTATCGAATGAGTTGGTGCCGGAGGTGTGCACGTGTACCTAATAGTATGAGTGCATATCTGGTGTTGTGTGCGAATTTTCTGTGCTGCCATCTATTTTTCAAACTATGAGTGAAGTATAATTATTGAAATGTTTGCACCTTTGTAGGTCTGCTGCTCTCTGTAGCGAGACTTTTTAATGACAGTTTAGCTCGCATTCACGCCTCGAAATTCGAAACCACAGAAAGCCAACTTCAGCCAACTATCACTGCAGTCCCGTTTACATCGGAAATAAAATATCCCGTGAAGTTACGGGAAACGGGAAATTTCACTACAAGCCGTTTACATGTCGTTTAGCTTATGCCGGTATTTTCCCTCTTCTTTCCGGAAGTCGTCACTGGTCGCGTGGGTTGAACGGAAGTGGTTGGCTCAAGATGACTGACAAAGGAGCTAACAGTAGTTTTCGCGGCACAAAGGATTATGGGAGAGGTGAGAAGTCCGAGTCGCCCACCACTCCTCCGCAGAAAAGATGGGCTTCTTTTGACGGACCCCCTTCTCGAGGGAAAAAAGGTATCATGCAGGTAATAATCACCAAAGCAATTTCCTTCCCGAATTTCGGGCATGTAAACGAGGTCTTGCGTCGCCGGTGGGATTTGAACTCACGTCCTCGCGATGCGAGTTCGTCACTCACTACGACCACCCGACCACACAGAGGTTGCTTACCGCTGGCTATCGCGGCTGTCTTATTGGGGTTGGTGAACTAAATTAGACACTAGTGGTTGAAAGATAATTAAAGATCATTAGCTACGAATCGAATCAAAAAGTGTGAAATTGCTATCGTAAATTTTTGTAGAATGGAATACCCCTCGATATAATGGATTTTATCGGACAGCCAGTGCCAATCATTCGAGCAAAATGAGTTATGATTCATTTTTCTGTTACATCCGACAAATGTGAACGTCGGTCGGTCGTCCAGTCTGTGGTGGTGCTGCTGCTGCTGCTCCACCATCTCATCCAAAGAATTTCCTCTCATCCTATACATATATGTCTACACTAAAGGGACAAAACGTACTACGATATAAGTGGGGTTTTATTCGTTGCCATTAAGGGGACACAGAGGGCCGTTCTCAAATCCATTATTTAAGGCAACGACGCGCTCTCGGCAGAAAACGCTTTTATCAGAAATGGGCTTGCTTTTATAGGACATGTCACACGACTCTTCCAGTTTCAAAGCAACTCATTCTTCATGAGTTTTGGAGAGAGGGTGTGTGTGTGTGTGTGGGGACAATGCCATGAGTATTGAAGGGAAAAGAATAAGAAGTAAAAAGGATGTGCGTGTGTGTGCTAAAAGAGCCACCACCACAACAACAACGACGCATACTCTGGTATAAGACAAATAGTCGATGTCGCGCTTCGACTCCCCGCGCATCGCTCATATGATAAATACTTTATATACATTTATATATTATTAATATTTATATGCAACGAACGTTTCCCTCTATGGACGTTTAGGGGTATGTTTTCTGATCAGGCTGAATTCTATGGGGGTGGTGGTGGTGGCAATTTCTGGAATCGTTAAGAAAATATCAACGCAGTCGTTATTTATTCGATTTTATAAAAGAAATTGTTATTATTATAGTTAATCATAATTTGAAATTTTTCAGAGTTTCTACAGGGATGTTCCACAAGTGGGACATTATTTTTCAACGGCATGGCACAGCTCGGTACAAGACTGTATCATGCTTTTTTTTCATTTTGTTGCCTGAAATCTGATATTTCAGTTGCGTACTGCATTTTTCATGAATGCAAAGAATGTTACGCTAGTATGTTTCTCAGCACTACACCTTCGTGAATTTGTCTTGAGCGTCCGTCATTTTCCGGACTCTACCGTTTATATGCTGAAATTCATGCTACCAGTTTCCAACTGTTGCTCTGAAAGCTACAACGTCACCAAAAATCTCTAAACTTTATATGCAAAAATACTCATAAAATCCTCGTTTGAAATGTAGAAAATCCTGACTCGGTAACGAGATCCACTTTCTTCCATTAAAGAGTCTCATAATTAATTGTTAAGGGGGTTGGCGCACGCAAATTTTTCAAAAAACACATTTTCCAATTTTTAATTTTTGAATACAATGAAATTTTCTGTGTCTAACTGTGCGCAAGTTTTTCTTCTACCTGTACTAAAAGTATTTTTGAGATATTTTAATATAAACTGCTGGCAGGCACTACACATGCTAATGTTTTTCACTAAAATGCTTTTTTCTAAAAACTAAATTTTTTGTTAGATAAGGAAATTTTTTTCGAACACCACTCATTCAAATGTCTTGATACTTTGTGTGCATCTCAACACTATGGTGTGAGTATTGATATACTTTAGTGAGTCATGATATACTTTAACATGAGCTTTTAGGATTTTAATTGTTGGTTATTTTTTTCCTTGAACTTCAACATCATGCATTTTTTTCAAAAATCACAAAAATTTACACATATTTTGTGCCATAAAATTTTTTAAAATAATTTTAATTAAAAATTCTTTGTGAGGGAGCCAGTCTGAACCCTCCATATGGTTTGAAACAGCGTTTTTCAGTTTATGATCCGCGACGGTGTCATAGGTGGTGGTCCGCAAGCAGACTCGATAAAATTATAACTAGTACCAATTACAACAGGTGACTGTTATAATTGGTACTAGTTTCAATTTTCAATTTCAAATTTATTTTACAATTTGTGTGAATACATGTTATATGATATTATTGGCAACCAAGGAGACAAATGTCCCATACTGGTTGTTGCAATGAATAGGTTTAAAACATACAGTAAACATATTGGGTTGAAATAAAAGTATGAATTCATACTTAGGCTCACCTTACATCATCAAGGGGATTGCGGGATATTGCGATCCTAAATACGAGAAATCACTAAATTGTGCCAAAAATTGTAATTTATTGCCTTAAATGCAATTTGCTAATTACTGCCAAAATTTGCTGAAGAGTGTGGGAAATAAAGGTTTCGACAAATCACAGTAAACAAAAATGTAGGCTACTTCATGGAAAAAAAAAATTCAAATGATCTGATATCATTGGGGGGAAAAATTCTGTAAATTGGGATCTTGAATAATAATCAGGAAAAATACGGGACATCGCCAATTGTACATTGGCAGAAATAGGCACAATCACCAATCGTAATTAAAATTCCAAAAAAAAAAAAAATCATGATAGAACGTTAAACTTGGCAAATATGTGAGATGAATGCATAAATTATATTTTTTGCCATAAAATTCTCATTATATAATTTGTATTATGGAAACCCTATGTGTGTGTATAAAAAAACTGGACAGATGTATAAAAAAAATCGGAACAACGAAAATTACAGGAATAACCCGTAATACGGGACTCAAGTGGTCTGTCAAATTGTTTCAGACATTTTAACGGTCGTTGTTTTCCAGGTTGAGAAGCACTAGTCTAAAAGCTGAATGACCCACTACGCCAAAGTGTCACTCTGTAACCATATCGGGTCACCTCCGTTCAGGGATGGGTTACCAAAAAAGGAGCAACCCTTTTATTTACATATCGGAGAGGGGAGGGGGTGATACAATTAGGAGACGTGTTTCTTATTTGCGCCAAAGAAAGAGTCGATACGCTATATCGGGATTGCGCGATGTAAATAGATATCATTAGAGCGGGAGAATAGATACAGACGTTCAGTTTGTCCTGGCGACACCTCAAGGGCGTGACGATCTTCTCTCTCTCCCTTTAGAACGTGCTTAACGACTGAACCTGAATTAGATGGAGGGGAAATCGAAGGCAAAGGATTAAGGGGGATATGACACAGTCTCCCCTCCTCCGACTACGGCCCTCTAATGGGTCGTGAATGACAAATCGCCGGCAGAATTTGAAATTTCGGAGATTTTCCATTCACACAACTTTCTCCTCCCCTTTTTGCACGACGATTTTTTTTTTCCGCTAATGCGTCATAATGGGGAGAAGACGTTTTTTTGTAGCCTCTACTCCAAAGGGATTATTTAGCACGTTTTCGAAAGAAACCTTGGTATATCAGTGATTGTATGATCACCAAAGAGTATCGGGAGTCTTTGACATTTTGGCTTGGTAAAGCGAACTATTAGATCACTGTTTACCGAACGGTGTGCTGAGCCAGCACCTCCAGGCCTCCGCAGTCTTCTTGTGACGTCAGTAAGTAGTCCATTTTCCCTCAGAATATTTAGGGGAAAAAAATTCCCTGCTTGTACCAGTATCATCGTTGTGAGGAAAAGAAATGATCGGGCTCAGAATTGGCGATTTCTATGTCCCACATCCAATCACTATGCGATATTTGTGAGCCAATCAGGAAGATTCTACGCCAAAATAAGAAGAAACGAAATAGGATGTTGTGTTTAAAAATGTGGCAAACTAGCTAGGTAGTCTAAATGACGTTTATGGCAAACAGTGCAAATGCCTTCTATCTCTAGCAGGTGCTGGCTGAGCGCGGTCAGGGGTGCTACGATGTACAGTCGGCCCCGGGTCACGAAAAGCAGATACTCCTTCCTTCGATCATGGTCCATCGCTAAGTCTCAATAAAGCGATATAAGCAGCTGGGGCAAAGAAGACCTGGGCCGTTCTACTTCACCACACACCAACTCCGGCCATATCGCTATACTGCACTTTACTGCCATTAACGAGTTGGGGTTGCAAATGAAGGCCTCATGTATCGGTGGTTGCCTCAAACTCGTTAGGGCAAAAATTAATGTTACCGATATTCTTATATTCTTCCACGGTTCGAACCTGGGACCCGATGGCAACCCTCACGGTGGTAGACGAGTATCTCACCACCACGCGACACGAGCGATGCCAACGGAAATGGAAAGTGTGAGTATATATAGTGCCAATAGAAAGTGTGTGTTGTGAACTTGAAGTGAGGTTTCTTTCAGTTTCATGTTTCTCGTAGTTCTGCCATCTACAGGGTGTTTCAAAAGAATCACCCAATTTGAAATGCGTATGTTACGAAAAATATTGAACACATAGACAATTAAGATTAATTTTATATTACATGGCTAATCATAAAGGTTTTTTACGAACCAAATTAAAGGTGCTCAATATGTCCACCTTGGGATGCACGGCATACGTATGTACCGTCAAATTCGCCCCAAATTTTTGCGAGCATGTTTGCGTCCAATGTGTGTGGATTTCTGTGGACTACGTGCGAAACTCTGCCGGATGCTCTCCACATTTTCGTCTGACATGCGGGGACGTCCAGGGGATTTCCCTTTATAGCCAACCCGTGTCTCAGAATTGTTTATACAATCGCCTAATGCTCCGAGCGGTACGAAGTTCAAGACCAGGGTATTGTCGACGAAAAGCACGATGAACAGTTGTTACGGACTCACACTTCGTGAAGCTTAGACTACAAAACGATTTCTGTTGTGCAGTCGCCATCTTGACAAACGCTGAAGTGGTGGCCGAAGGAAGAGCGTTAGCGCTACCTGTCTGCAACTACGTGAAACTCGAGATTTCTCTCTTTCTACCTATACATTATTCCATCAAAACGGATTAAAAGCTTAATGGTTGTGTATTTTTTTTTAAAATCAAATGTTTCTTTTTGAGACACTCTGTATATTTCGAACTGAGAGTGAAGTGTAATGACTGAAAATTGTACTGTTTTATTCCTGCGACGAGACTATTTAACGGGGAGATCAGCTCGCATTTGTTGCTTGAAGTTGGGAACCACTGAAAACTGATTTCAGCCAAATGCCACTGTTTCGACGGCGGGAGTCCAACTCGGGTCCTCGTGATGCTAGTTCATCACTAAGGCCACTCAGCCACCACAGCAGCGAAAAACACATGCCCGCTCAAACGGATAAAATATTCTGGAATTAAAAATTTCGCCTATAGAGGCAATTTATATATATTGGCTGCCATTACCACAGTTTAAATCATTTTTTATTTCATAGGATATTGTACCTCGATATTTTCTGTAAATACATATTAACTACACAATATATATAATATTTTTATTAGATAACACATTTGAAAATTATTTTAGATATGTTGGTAGTTAAGGCATGAAAAAAAAGAAAAAAAAATCTATAGGACTCGAAAAGTGTCTAAAATTATTCATTTATTTTGTTATCTGTTACGTCCATAGATAGCGCTTTTTTTTTTGGATGAAAGTAACAATCTCAGAAAATCTGCACACAAAAGCCATAGCTTCAAGTAATGTATAAAAATTACATAAAAATGAAGACGAAGAAAAAGGATTTGAGATTTTTGCAGCAAATTAGAAGTTTTTGATGCATTTAAAAAAAAAATCTCAGACTGAAACTGTCACAAACTATGGAATCTCAAGTTCAGGTGTAAAGCATTAAGAAAATTTCTGATGAAAAGGAAGACGATTGGTGAAAGAGCGGAAGCTTGGACACCGAACTTGAAGCTACGTTACCGCATACCGATTTCGGTCATATATCGACATGCGACAACTTCCAGCCAGTGAAATTGGGTGGGAAATGAAGGTGCTACCTATCGGTGGTTGCCCCAGTCTCGGTAAGTAAAGAACTTGTTCCTGATGTTCTTGCCCGGATTCGGATCCGTGAACCTTGGCGGTAATTTTCGCATTTGAAAAGTATGGCCTCAGAGAGTAACAGACCTACAAACGATACAAAAGTAATTCGATCATTACACTTCACATCTGAAATATAGATGGCAGCACTGAAAAACCAAACATAACACTAGATACGCACTCAGACTGTTGGGTACACACACTTACCATTCCGGCACTAACTCACTAGGTAGTAAATTGCCCATAGATGGCGAGGGACCTGAATTGTGCTCGGTTTGAAAAGAAAGGGGAAAGGTAACTTTTACATGGAAGACGAGCATCGTACCACTTCGCCACCACGTCGCAAACATTTGAAGACAGGTCAGAAGAGAAAATCTGATTTTGACGTTGTTGACTAATTTGTATGTACTGCAATGGTTTCACGCTGAAAATGCCAAAAATGCGTCAACCAACGGCACCGGTGTCATGATTAGACAAAAAGTACAGGAAATCACCAAAGATTTTAAAAACATTGAACATTTTTCTGTCTCGAAAATGGGGTTACATAGAAGGCACCAAAAGAAAAATTTGGTATTTAAAACATTGCAAACTGTAATTAACATAATTACATTTCACAAACATTCATTATTACATAAGACATTTCACAAACTATACCAAGAACTACTACTGCTAATGGCAATTGAATTGTCATAGTAGTAGCCGCATAATCAAATATCCTGCTAAATCGGATATTATGAGCTAGAACCGTCGATATCCGTTTAGGCGGAGCCGATTGTATTTTGAGTACGAAATTTCATTTCAATTACTAAGTAATGTGATTCCCAAGCAGTGTGACGTGGTTCCTATACCGACTTAGAAATCTTAGGGCAGTTTTTCTCAAAGCGTGCGTCGTTACTCCTAGGGACACGAGAGACAGCGAACTTTGCTCCACAGTGAGCAAGCTGGCATACAATTGTGGGCCTATTCAATGCCATGAAGTGGTTCGCTTTGATTCTATTCTGGGGATCAGTTTTCTCCCATACGCATTATAACTCAGTTTCAATCCTCCAAATTTCGTTGAGGAGTGACAATATTCTTTAAAATTTCAGGTAATTTTTTTCTTTTTCAGTAGAGTTATTTCTCACTCTGATTCAACAAAAATACTTCTCTTTTTTACAAAAATACCCCCTCAAAAATTTTGACAGGAGTGCAACTATCACTTCAGTATTATATCGAGTAACACTGCTAGGGAGCCACGAGCGCAATGGGTGGGAAAAGGTCGAGAACCATCGTCTTAGGACATTAGCGTCTGAATTATATGCACGAAAAAAGTAGCGAAATAGGCTCTAAAAATATGCAAGTATGCAATAAAAAAAATGTAAATATACATTGAAATACGTTTCTAAATATACATTAAAAATCCCAAAATATTTTGAATTGAAAAACCCTCCAAAAACTCGTTAAAAATACAAAGATATGTATTTTTAACGATTTATTAATAATATTTATATATTTATTATATAAACCATAAAATATGTGCCTTTAAAATACAAAGTCACCAACGCAATATAAAATAACCACGCAAAAATTAACGGTCTTTTCAAATATTCATATTCATATTTTCTACTTCTTAATGCATATTCATTTACAAAAAAAAATTCTAATGGAAATAATTTTTACATGTTTTTATTCAAGAACTTCTAGTTACTAGTAGCAGTTCACCAACAGGAAAAGAGTTTTGCTTCAAGAAATGCTGTACACGTGCACACCAGACTGTGATACGACACCAATTATAAAAATGTGATTGAGCTTTCATAAAACTTCAAAAATATGCTCTTATTCTGAAAATTCTTAAATTTTTATACATTTATATGCATTAATGCTAAAAGGAACCAAAATATGCAAATACATATGTACTTATGCATTTGCATCTAATCCGGCCTCTAATCATTACCGTGTCACCAAGTCACCAATAGTGGCAATTTCATCATTCATCCTCATTTATCCCTGATGCGATCGCTTCACTGTAAAAAGACACAAATCGTGCAGTGAAGTCAACAACGAGACGAAGCGTCAGACAAACAGAAGCCACGTAAATAAGAGCCATCGACAAAAAGAAGTGAATGAAGAATGGTGGGAGTGAGTTGAGTAGAGATCGCTCAAAAAGGGAGGTCGCGGAAGCTTTCTGGTGGCACACACACAGAGAGTGAGTGAGTGAAGAAATCGCAGCTGCCGCCAAGGACCTGCAAGAACGTCATTTATCCACCGCGGCTGACCTCCGAGGGTCATTAGGCGCCCCGGAAAAACCCCCTCCCGACGCTTAATGGTTACACAACTTCCTCCCTTGAAATGCCGAACGTTTTTCGGAGATTACTTGCGATGATGGAATCGGGGGGAGCGTCAGAGAATGAAAGAACGTGTGCGTGTGTGTATATATAGGGGGGGGATAGAGTTTTTAGTCTGGAGTTGGGGATGACCGATGGGACATGAATTATACAATAGTTTCAAGACAGTCGACAGCAAGAATCACTCCACTGGAATTCCACTTTCGCTCTTTTTTTGATTATCGCTGTTTCTCACACTCGCGAGGGCTGTTTGTAAACAAATAGCACTCACACTAAATTGAAAAACAAAGAGACGCGATTCGTTGTTTTCGTTGCGCCTTGGGAGTTGCAACGATTCGCTGTCTCTTTTTTTATGAGATTAAAGTAAATGCAATTTTATACTGTGCCCCACTGGAGAGGTATCACGAGAGTAGAATTAATGCCCGTATAAATGGAAAAATACGTATACCTTGGAAACGTCTTCGGAAAATTCCCCGATAGGGAACTCATTGGAAGGAAAACCAGGGAAGGGGAAATTAATTGACAGCAGGTGGGGGTGGGGTTATCCCCATGTGTATCCTCGCCCACTCATGGATCAGTTATTCGGTCACTCACTTGCTTTCTCGCTCTCTAGATAATTCACTCGGCTACCCGCTATCTAAATCACTCGCTTGGTTACTCGATCGGTCACTCACTTGGTTGCTCTATTTTTAAACCAGTCACTTGGTTATTCGCTCGATTACTTGGTCTCTCAATTACTCGCTCTCTCGGTCACTCGCTTGGTTACTCGCTCTTGGTTACAGACTCTCATTAACTCACTTGGTTATTTGCACTGTCGGTAACTCACCCTCATTAACCAGCTCGGTTATTCGCTCTCTCAGGAACTCCCTCAGTTAGACGGTCAGTAATTCTCTTGATAACTAATTCGATAACAATCGATTACTCGCTTGGCTTTTCGCCTTTGGTCACTCATTCCGTTGTTCACTGTCCAAGTAACTAACTACTCGGTCACACTCACTCTCTCGGTAACTCCCTCAGTTATACCATCTCTCAGTCACTGACTTGGTTACTCGCTCTTCATCACTTACTCTCAACTCACTTGGTTATGCGATCTGTCGGTAACTCACCGTCATTAACTCACTTGGTTATTTGCTCTCTCGGTCACAAACTCGATTATTCGCTCTCTCAGTAATTCTGTCTGTCAGACGGTCAGTATATATATCAATATGTTCGGCCGCCCCGCCTGCCTTTACAAGGCATACGGCAAGGTGGGTTCGACGCAGCTATCACAATTGCACAGCGATAAAAGCAAACAACTCTTTCGCCAATATATTGAGCTTAAAAGAAGTTAAGAACGAAAACATATAAAACTTCAAAGTAAAAACAAATAAAAGTAATTGTGTGACAAACAAAAACATTAAGACTTAAAACTATCGTTGAAATAAATAAAAAGCTTAACATATAAGATTAAAAGCAAGGTGAAGGATATATAAAAATATACAAATTAAAAAACACAGAAACATTAGGAATTGAAATATATATAAAAACCTTCTAAACATACAAAACTTTAAAAAACCAAAATAAAAATTGACAGATTAAAACACAAAAACAAATAAGACTTGGAATGAAATTTAGAAGCTGAAAGAACAAAAAGAAAAAAGGCAAATAAAATATAGAATATAAAATTGCGATGGTTCGAAGGCTGTGAATTCCGAAACATACACAACACGCATATACCCTACGGCCAATAATATATTCATCGATCACATGCTATAGTTACGCCAATGTCTATAGTCAAATCAACATTATTTCAAAACCAAGGAACTCGGGAAAATTCGGGTTGTCACCGCACTAAGATAGTGAGAGGTTTTGGGTCGTTAGGGGTTACTGTGGCTCATATTCGGAGTTACTTGCCGCTTCCATTCGTTGTGTTGTTTCCACCTCCACCTCGCTGCAGGCAATATATCTTGCTGTGGCCTCTTCCATTATTTTTATCATAAACTGTCCTGTGGCGTTGTTTTTCAGTTACGCTGGTAGTGTTTTATTGTCTCGTTCTTCAAATTTATTTCATTCCTCATGCTCATCCCGAATTCGTACCAATATATCACATGGTGTACGTCACATTCGGTTGACCCACAGAATACACATATTAGGGGTTTTCCGAAGTATTTGTTTTGATGCTCTGCAAGTGATCCGTGTCCCGTAAGTATTTGGTTCAGGAAGAAGTCCCCTTCCACTTTTTTAACATCTATAGTCGGAAATATGATACAAGTTTTTCTTCCTTTTGAAGACTGTAAATTCCTCCTGCTATCTCTGCAGAATCTTTCTCTTACACAGCTTCTTTATGTACCCTCTATCTTATAGATGGTTGTAATCTAATGTAAAGACGGTCAGTAATTCACTTGGTCACATGCACTTTCTGTCACTATCTCGGTAATTCACTGTCTCTGTCATTCCCTTTGTTTCTCGCTTTTTAGTCATTCATTTATTATTCGATCTCTCAGTAATTTCCTTGGTTACTCCATCTCTCGATTTCTCACTTGGTCACAAACACTCACTCGGTCACGCTCTTTCTCTGTTGTTCACTTGGTTACTCGTTCTCACACTTTCTCACTCAATTACTCGTTATCTTACCTTCTCAGCTGGTCTCTAGCGTCTCTAGAGGGAGAGATCCCTCTCTCTCGGTCCCTTAGTCTCATTCACACTCTCGGTTCCCATTGATTTCCGAAATGCTTGTAAGTGAATTTTTAATTGCGTGACTTTTCCTGTCGGTGAACTTTCCGTGAATCTCGTAGTTACAAAAAATGTTAGAAACGGCATCGATGCGTTTAAACGCAGTTCCCCCCGCGTGTTCCACGTTTCTTGTGACATCATGAGGTATTCTGGTACCTATTCTTCGGAACTCATACGCATGAAAAGAATAAACGAACTGCTTCAGAGCAGAGTTATTTGTCACTGTTATTCAATAAGGATTTTTAGCGTAATTTCGCGTGATATCTCGGGTAAACCTGAAACCTAGGGTTCTGGGAACTGCTGGGCAATATTACTTTATAGAGTATGCAATTTGATAGATGAAACCCTTTATAGTTATGACATGCTACGAAAATATCATAGTATGATTTTCTTCGAAACTCTATAGTATCCCGAAACAGAAGATTACTACAAATTTCGACAACAATCAACCGCACATGGACAACATGCTTCAACATAAACAAACTTTTAACAAAGCCTTTTGCACTGTTGTAAATTCAACAAGATAAGAAGCAACAAACCTACTTTTGCATTATTCCTTTCTCGTAAACAAACAGATTCTGCACTTAGAAACTCCTATAAATTCGACTGACAATTTGAAGCTGATTCAGTTTAGATCAGTGATTCCTTACGTGGGCGTTAACACCCCCTTAGGGGCGATGGAATGTTCCAGGAGGGGGCGGTAGAAGCTACGGGTATTACATAGGATCATATGGATTAGATTGCATTGGAGGCGGTGGGAGAAAACAATTTCTGAAGAAGGGAACCAAGTGATAAAAAGGTTGGGAAACTATGGTTTAGATCACTTGTTTCCCAACTTTTTTTTTGTCACATCGCCCCCTTCTTCAAAATTTTTTTCTCCCATCGCCCCCAATGCAATCTAGCTCATATGATCCTAAGATACCCGTAGCTTCTACCGCCCCCCGGAACATTCCATCGCCCCCAAGGAGGCGTCAACGCCCACGTTAGGAATCACTGGTTTAGATGGTAGAGTTGTGGTCTAATGTGCCTCCTTACTGGCGTGTGTCTTAGTTGACACATCCGAAGAGTCTGAGGGTAGTCCTTCCGCTAGGCATCTCCTGATAGACGTTGGCAGTTATAGGAGGTAGCAGTTGACAGCATGGCAAGCTAAGCAACTGTGGCGAGGTCTGTCTACTAAGGATGGAGTAAGGGAGCCGACGTCTCTCAAAGCGGCAGTTAGGGTTGCCATTTCTCCCTTGCCGCAAGGAATGAGTAATGGGGGACTATAATCATGGATCATGATTGCTTTATTTTGGATACAACGAAGTAAAAATTGGCAGCTTAACGTACACGAAAGTTAATAGCACAGAAACTAGGACTTTGTGATAAACGCAAACATTTCAAATGTGCTGTGGAGATGTTTCTTTAATTTATAAAATATTTACCTGTGTATATTATGTAAATATTTACCTGTTTATACTGGACCTTTTTCTCGCATGAACAAACGGGAACGTACGGGCCCGACAAATTTTCAGGTTTTTAAAATTAGTTGCATTTTGTGTTTGAGACAGCCTATATGCCCTTTTTGCCTGCGCACGTCTCTGCTTCAAAGAAGACTGCATTATAAGGAGCAACAAAAATTCATATTTGCTCAGGGCCCGAGCTTATGAGGAACAGGCTGTGCTATAAAGGGACGGGGCTATGTGAAAAATTCCTTTCTGGAGGTTCTACTGGAGACCTCGGCCTGGGGATCAAGGGCCTTTTAAAACTGAAACCACTCACATTTTAGAAAAATCAAACAAAATAGAATAAAGCACTTGTTGGCAAAATAATAGAAAAAGAGGGGTTTGATAAGGATTATTCGGAACCTCGAACTTTCGAGACTGCTGTAAATAGATAGGCAGCGGTATATTGAGACGGTCATACATTCTCTCCTCTCCTATAGCCGGGCCTCTAAGCAGGTAACACATTTGGTGGAGGACTTCGGAGTAAATTCGTAGTATAAAAATAAATAAATAGACAGTATTCATACAAAATTAAATTAATTCTTGGCTCCCGGGCTGCACGTCCATCAAACTCCTTTATGTGGGTAATCTCTGTCGAATGGCGTGGAAAACACTAATAGTTGAGCATTTATAACATTTAATAGTTGAGCTCATTATATAAAAATACAAGTATGGAGATTTCTATGAAAATTTATGAGAGGTATTTTCACGAAAGTGACCTGGGTAAGCGGAGAGTGACGCGTTATTCGGGTGGCTCGCCAATGAGGTTTGACTGTACTTCTGTTTAATACGCATATTTGTGGCAGGGCCTCTCGTCACCTTTTGATTTGATCCACCCTAATGATAAAAAGTGAAACTTTCAGACTAGAATGACTTTTATTATTCGTCAATGTCGTATGTTTATCACAATGCATCCGGCAGATATACAAAGTATATACGTAAATTATACTCAGTACATCCTGAGAAAAGACACAGTAGCGTGTCTGAGATGCATGACGCGCGTCGGATGAAAGAGATCATCTATTGTGATGGAGAAAAGTGAGCTCAAATGCTGTTTAGGCATTTAATTTCGGGGTAATTGCCCTTAAGGATACCTTCCGGCCACCCACCCGATCGTCATCAATAACATGGACGAATTAAGCGTATCCGGAATCGGGTCTCGCGATCAGATCAAGGAGAAATAACGTTCGGGAAAGGTGTTTTCCTCTCGCAAAGAGGCTTAGCGAGGAGAAAGCCTCGCACTCAAGCACGTTTATCACTTTCCCCTTCATTAGGCTGGCTGGCATCAACAGGGTGTTAAAAGGAGAGGGCAAGGCTTACCCTTATTCTTCTCACCCGTTCAACAAGAGAAGTCGGAAAAGCCCCACCACCACTTTTCTCTTCTTAGTCTTTACATTCAGCCTTTGATGGAAGTTGTTGAGTCTGCGTCGCAACATCTGAGAAATGAGCGTTCGCTCAGCGTTCAAATGAACGAAACTTCTGTGAGCCGCACACTCACACAGAAATAGACACCCATCCAATGAACGCAAAACGAATTAAACCCCTTACGGACAAATAAAGCATCACGAGAGGTTGGTTGACTTCGGATTATTTTTGTCTTCTAATGCGGTCCAACAGAAAAATATGATTATTCATTGGAATGAAAAATTGGGGATGAGAAATTTACTGATATATACATTTTGGAAATTTTCAGTAAAATTTTGAGAAAATTTCAGAAAGAATTTATTTCGCATTCCCAAATGTAGGGTGTCCTATTAGTTCGTAAGTAATTTAAAAATTCATAAAATATTGAAGGAACTAGTATATTTTGATGCGGTTTGCGGAAAAGCTATTTTTACAAAGTGGGAGTATTTTTTTTTGGTACAGAAAAAAAAATTAGTTCAAATTTTCGTCGATAGAGGGCTATAAATGAAAGCAAATCACCGAAAATATGAAAATCAAAGTCATATAAAGTGCAAGGTGTACGATTAACAACTCATTTCAGAATTTTTCTGTTACTGGCGCTTACAGAAGGTTTCCATTGTGATGTTGACATTGGTGGATATTGGTTAAGTTGTTTTACTCCACAGCCACAATCTCCCGCTGAAGCTTCACAAATGTTTCAGACACAAAAGAGATTGAGAGAGGAAGTTTTCCAAATGGATCTGGAAATTGCGCTATTGTGCAGACATAATATATATAATATATCGACATAAATGAGAACTTTTTTCTGTACCAAAATAAATTTCCCTTTCGCGACAACGGCATGCAAATATACCAATTCCTTCAATTTTTATGAATTTTTGAGCTATTTACGAATTTATGGGGCTTTTCCTGTACATTACTCTAACGTTTGTTTGCTCATAATTTTGATGGCTTGAAAACAGGGTACTGAAACTATTGAATTATACAGTATTGGGTATTCGATTGTCGGGAGATAACGGCTATAAGGCTTTTGGAATAATAGAAATTGCCTCTATTTTTAGTGGGTGCAGAGTTCCCTGGATATATCCCATGGAATGATCCTCATTTTAAGCATCATCATATGCTTTTGAAATTTCTGCCTTTTGTCCTCATTTTGAGGTTTCAGGAGAGAATTAACTTTCTATTCAACGAAAAAATTGTAATGCCGAAACATAAAATTATATCTTTTTATCGCTGTGTGAGTCTAAATGTCCCCCCCCCCCCGCACCACACACACACACACACACACACACACACACATTTACATGCTTTGACCACCGTCGAAATTCGCAGAAAAATACCCAAGTTGGCCAGATAGAGAACCAACCTACTAAATTACATAATTTCCAAAATCATGGCACCAGGTCTAATTATCATGATCTACCTGTCCTCCTATGCACCCTAAGGCCACTGCCCAAATGAACCCATGCGTTACGATGGTCCTGTTGTTACATCTTTCTTGTTCCTTTCAGAAATAATGGATTAAAAACATTCAAATGCCTGTACCTTAATAACTACCCTCCTTAAAAAAATGTAAAGTAACGTATTATAAACGCATTAACGTATTAAAAGCGATCCTGTTTTCATTGAAAAACAATGTTGTTTTTTGTTTAGGGTATGAAGCGCCAGTTGTTGTGAACACATGTAAATGACGGACGTATCCTAGAGTGCACATGAATGCGTCTTCCTTTCTAATTTTTGAAATTGAGTATCCTTGTTGGAATTTCTGCGGTATCAGAATTTCGGGGGATATTGGACTTAACGGAATCGGGTTGTCGGCATTCTGACTCAAACTCAGTTAAAGAAATCGTTTTTGTAACTGCCGTGGTTATTAGCACTCAAACAACTAACTTTACCAATATTTTTGTTGACAAAAAAAAAGCAGTAGTCACCAACTTTCAAATTCCAAAAAGCACATACGTGAATTGGGCGATTGCTCATAAGTGAGTTGTGAACCACTGCTCTGAAACCAGAAAGGAGGATCCTTTCTTGAGGAGAGAAAAATGCTACGCGAAAATTGTTGTAAGTCCACATAAATTGTTTATGGCTAAATTTTTTCTAAGCTAGAATTAGCCGCTTTACGAAGGAAAACAACGTATTTAAGAAAAAGGAAATATTTCTTAATATTTCTCTCAATGATAAAGTCGAATTTAAAAAAATCATTTCAAGATAAACTCAATATAATTTATTCTCCACGTCCGCATCCAATAAGCAAATAGGCTACATACAAGAAATGAAAATATTACGTAATTTGATAGAATCTATTTCGCGCAAACAAAATACATAAACGGAGCATTAAATTTCACATTCCGAAATTGTTAGAATTATTTCAAATCACATATTTACTGTAGTGCAATATATGTATATACGAATATTCCCCTCACAAAAAAAAAAATGTTTTATATAATTTTTGTGAATTTCACACGTGCTTTTACAAACATTTCCATAAGAAGTGTGAATATACTTTATTGAATTCTATCAGAAATACCGCTTAGTATTTAATTTTTTTACATCTTCATAAACTAATTTGTGAAAGGTGTGAAAGGTGAAAATTCAACGGAATAAAAAGGAGCTTTTTAACTTGCGGAAAACTAGTTTATGAAGTGGTAGAAGAACAAATGCATTCTCAAAGAAGTTATTAGAAAGCGCACACACACACACACACACAAAGTTTTTAACTTCAAGCTTATTCAGGTTTTCTTTTCATTTTTGGCGAAACTTTTTCCGGAGTGAAATCTAACAATTTTATGAGAAAGTTCGATACTCTGATTCGTCTTAAGAAATTCTTTTCTCTGTCCGCGTAAGAAGTATTCCTGCCATTTTTTACTTTATGTGTGTGTGTGTGTTGTGCATGCGTAAATTTTTAGACAATCTTCGCACGCACAGGAGAAGTAAACACAAAGATACCTTCGAAAAGTTGTTAAAGAAAAGTCAAAACAAAGCCACAACAGAAAGTTGTTGAAAAGTCAGCCAAAAGGATTTAATTCGAACCTCAGCACAAAATTCTGGGAAAAGCTCGCGCAAAACAGCAGCAGCAATCGAGTTTTTCCGTACCGTTATTACCCTGCCGCAATTAACGGGTTAAAATACAGAGGTGGTGTAGGTACTTCACACTTAACTTTTCATCCGGAAAAACTGCCCGGAAAAGAGAGAAAATTCAGGAAAACTCGGCAATTTATCAGGATGAAGGGGTGCCCCGATATAATAAGCTAAGCCAACCACGAGCACAAAAAGCAACCGCTCGAATCTCTGAAAGTGTGAGTTTTGCTGTTTCGGAATTAAAAATGAGTTTCTTGGATTGGAGTGTGAGCTGGGCGTTTACTGCATCTTGCCACGTAGAAATAAAACTCTCTCTCTCCACTATTTATGCGGAAGTTTCACCGAAAAGTTTTCCCACGTGTCCGACATTATTTCACCTCACTCTATCTACTAATTCGTTACAAAACAAGTACGTACCATCCTCCTCCTCGTCCTCATCCTCCTTATTCGGAAATGAAACGGTGGCAAAAACTCCTCCGACTGAAGGATAATTGTCCCTTTTGAACCAGTCAAGTTATTTATCTTTAGTTCCTCTCATCAAATGCTGGAGAACTAAACGTTTCGATGTATGCAACTCGCGCAATCACGCATCATCAACGCTCCACGCCACCCAAATTGCATAAAACCCCAAACTTTGATTTATCAGGCACAAAGGGCAATTTTATTAGACAAGTCACATATCAAGATATAGTCAATGTGTCTCTTTTCTAATACAGGGGTTCTGAACCTTTGTGTTCCACGGACATTTTGCGCTAATAAATTGTAAGTTCCCCAGGGATCCCTGAATCAGTGATTCTCAAAGTGTGAGTCGCGGTTCCTAATTGTCTAATTGTTAGACTATTCCGTGGAGCCGCGGACTCATGTTCATTAGGGCAAGGGAACAGTGAGATACAAAACTTATTGCTTCCATTAAAAACTTAAACTTCCATTAAATATACCTCTATACCAGTGTTTCTCAAAGTGGGCAATTTTGACCCCGGTAGTTGATGGATTGGTCCAGGGGGCAATGGAGGCTATTAGTATAACATACGATCCTATGGGTTCGTTTGAGTCAGGGGAAGATGAGAGAGAGAGAGAGAGAAAAATTTATGAATATCGGGGTGATGGAACAAAAAGTTTTTGAAATTATGCTCTATACCAGTGTTTCCCAAACAGTGGGCAGTATCGACGACTTCGGGAGATGTAAAGGCCCAGGGGGCGGTAGAAGCTTTGAGTTTTAGTATAAGAACCCATGGTTGGCTTGGTTTAAGTGGCGATGAGAAGAAAAATTTTATAAAGAAGGCGGTGATCGGACGAAAAGTTTGGGAAACTAGAGTCTCTAAGACCGGTGCTCCGCGAAGCCCTTTTACTTCCCAGGGGGTTTCTCATCCACTCGAAGAAAATAAAATAAATCAGTGAATTTGATAGATAAATGAAAGAGAGGAGCTTACGGGGCTCCGCCATAGAAATTATGTATTAAAATGGGCTCCACGAGTCGATAAAGGTTGAGAACAGCTGCTCCATACCAATGCAAAGACAGCAATGGACCCCCCCCCCCCTACAAATAATATTCAGTACTCATACAATTGTTTTACATTATACAAATACAAATATTTGTATTTGTATTTGTATAATGTAAAACAATGAGCTTAATGTTTCCTTATCTATGCTCACTAACCCACTTGAAATCTCTCCAAGGAACCCCAAGAGGTTCCAGGACCCCCTCCAATAAGAACCGGGTCCAGGCAACACCTTCTGTAGCAGAAAGCCTCCACGTGAAGCTCGTGACATCACTGAAGTCATTCATTTCACCTTGTGTCATTGAATATACAGCAAAAAAGGTAAATATTTCGCATATGTCGGACTGCCACATCCAATGGCTACAGGTGAAATGGTCGACGTCAGTGACGTCAAAGCTTCGCGCGGAGGTTTTTGCTTTAGAAGGTGTTGGTCCAGGACCCCTGTTCTAATGCAAGTGCTCTTTATAACTACACAGAGCGACACGGCCGCGAATTTTCGATCGGAAAAAATTTGCTGAGTATATTCCAAGTACTTTAATTGCACTTTAGCCTCCATAAAGAGCTTTAGTATGTGTGTAAAATATTTGAGTACTCAGAGCCACAACTCAAAACGAAAATTTACTCTATCACCCGTGGCACATTCCCATTTTTGCGACCTCACTTCCAGTTATTCTTAACTTTCCGTTAAACCACCCTGCTTTCTAATGGTTGCAGCACTGTGCTGCTACTACTACTTAACCGTACATGCACATCGTATATATTCCACTGGGAAATTTTTAACGAATCGGTACACGTGCGTTCTAAGGGTATGTGGGTCTCCTAGTGAATTTTTATATTTTCATAGTGTGTGTTTCGTGTTATATTGGTGCTGTCAACTGTGAGCCATATTTTCAAGTGGAAACGTGTTCAAGTTTCAAGTTTTACGTGTTATGTAAGCATCGTGTTAAAAGTCTGCCTACTCAAAAGATTTCACTCAAAAAGGTTAGGAAACACTGCTTTATATATTTATTAAGTTAAAGCCCCCCCCCCCCCCCCACTACTTGCCCACTCAGAAATCAGTCCTTGTCTATGCATATCTCTACTATTTTCCCTGATGAACTTGAGGCGGCAACTGATCGATGGCACCTTCATTTCCAGTCCAATTCGTTTACAGCAGTAAATTGCTTATAGCGATATGGCCGGAGTTGTTGTGTGGTGAAGTAATTTATACCTCTATGTTTACACATGTAAAATGAATAAAAAATTAATTACCGGAAAATTAGCAACTTTTCGGAAAAAATCAATATGAAGAGCTGTAGTCTACTTAAAGAGCTATCATTGAGCGAATTTCCATATAATTTCCGAATCACCAACAGAAAAATATTAGCAGTGTCTACAGGAAAAATAAAAAAAATATATATACCAGCATTTCCCAATTAGCACATATCCGAGGACTCCTTGGTTAAACACCGAGGGAGAACCAAGGATCCCCCCCCCCCCGGGAGCGTGAAATAGCCTCTGTATATTTTCATTCTAAATTCTGTTATGTCTGGGAACACATCCCACGGTCAACTGTTTGGAAAGCGTATTTTGTATTTGTATTTTCGGAATGTGGGTGTTGAATTTTGTCTCCATGCAATATATCACAAGTAATTGATATAAGCGTCTCTTTTGTGTCGTTCTCGACGTTCACGACTCTTTTGTGTCGTGCGCAGATAAAGCTCAAACATGCATTAACCATGCATAATAAATGTACTTTAGGGCAAACTCATCACATAATTTGTCCATGAACATACACAAAATACGTATATATATATATAGCCGCGTGTGTATATGAGTAACAGCAAAACTTTTTCCTCGGCACTGTCTCGCGTCTCCGACGCTAATTATCAGGTGCGGGTGTCGCAAGAAACCTACCTGACAATTCATCACGGCGCTTATTTGTACCGCAAATCACCGGGTATCGAGCACACACACACACATACACACACACACAAGCTGAGTGGCATCATCATCAGCATCATCACTACGAACCAAAGAACGAATGGTGGTCGCGTGGTGCGCGTGGTAAATCGCGGGGCGAAAAAATTTGTTCTTTTTGGTGTTGGTTGTTCTTCTCATCGTCGAATCAAGAAGATCATTAACTGCTTGTGCGTGGACATTTTCCCGTACAGCAATTAGAGGCGAAAACAAAGTGCGTCCTCCCTGGTTGTCGGCTAATCACTGGTTTCGCCGAATCTTGATGATCCGGTATCCCTCATGAATCATTTATCCAGCTTTTATATCACCTTGCTTCTTTTTCTCCCAAGATAAAGAAAAGTTGATGATACGAGAACAGTTCCTCCTTACTTATTCCTTTTTTTTCCCCTCTCTCATCCCTCATCATAATTATTTGCGTTTTGTTGTAACAGAGAAGTTCCATCGTACAGTGTCCTTCAAAGCACGTGAAGTTGACAATTACATCTTTTGAAATAACCCTATTCAGGTCCGCAGAGTAAGGTTGCCAAGAAAAAACACAATAGCAGTACCGAGCTCTCTTTCTGGATGAAAACCATGCATCACATCGAAATGGAAATGCTTGTCTTCAAATACCCATGAGTTATAGATTTTACGGTAAATATGATAAATCTGGTTATTATGCATAATCACCGAGTAATTTTGATAAATTTATTAAATTTCCCTGGCGATTACTCATAGTACCCAAGTGTTGTAGGTAAATTTAATGAGTACACTGAAAAATTATCACTTTTACCAACGATTATGCATAATACCCAAACGTCGCATCGTTGGTAAACATAATAAATCGCACTATATGATATACTATAAATGATAATTCATGCATGTATCATATCATTATATCGGGATCCGACTATATTCATCACACATACTAGGATTTTTTTTCCATAATTATCAAATTCACCAATTACACTATTTATGCATAATATGCCAAAACTCTTGGTCAATTCATGAAGTGGCCGCACTTCGGAGGCTTTCTGCTACAGAAGGTGTTGCCTAGACCCGGTTCTAATTAGAGGAGGGGGGTCCTGGAACCTCTTGGGGTTTCTTGCTTGGAGAGATTTCGTGAGTGGGTTCGTGAGCATAGATAAGGAAACATTAAGCTCATTGTTTTACATTGTATGTGTACTGAATATTATTTGTAGAGGGGGTCCATTGCATTCTTTGCATTGGTTCTCAACCTTTATCGACGCCCATTTTAATATATAATTTCTACGGCGGAATCCCATATATATATATATATATATATATATATATATATATATATATATTAGTTTCTTCCCTTCCATTCCATCGGTTATTTCCTAGTCAAATTTGTTGGAAAAAAACAAAGTGTACAGTGTGGAATGCGTTCAACAACAACTTTTACCAATGAATTTCTTTAGGAGGAGAGGTGAGCAAATATTTTACAATTTATCAGTGCCAGACAGTCTCGGACGGGAGCCTCCGCAAAATGTATGTCCTTCTTTGCGAAATCCATTGTCATTAGTGTTAGATATTGCCAAATATTGACATCACGGATCTCTAATGCAATCAAAGGAACCCAGCATCAAAGGAAATGGCAAAACTAAAGATTTAGAAGCATAATTTTTCTTTATGCAAGTATAATAAAGAATAATTATACATTTCATACTGCATGCACGTTCCTACCTCCATTATTGTTACTTTTGTTTATATACATATTTATAACCATATTTTTGTGTCATTATTTTGATATTTTATACTTCAATATATGATTTATATTGCAAAAATACCTACTATGTTGTTTTCCCCAGTAACAGTCGTAGTTTTCTGTCTTTGTAGTTTTACACGGTGCAACAGTGCAGGCTTCAAGATACAAGACCCCTTGTTGTACTTTTTCTTTTCAAAAATCCATATTTCATTATTATAGTAAGAAAAAAAAGGGATAATTTAAAATTTATATAATGTTTCATGCAGTATGCAGTTACTAAAAATAAATTTAATGAAATTTTACTGTAAAAATTGACTGAGGAAAAAATTTAAAAATTAATATGCCAAGGTGTAAGTCCTATATATTCTTCATATTTTGCTTCATCACCACAAAATTAACCAAACCAAATGACAAGAGCACTAATAAAAGTAATATAAAATATCGGTCTTCGCATTATATTTGCCTGATTACTTCATTTTGACATTTTCGAATGAGCTTACTTCATTTCCCTGTTTATCTCATTTGCACATTTTTAAAAATTAGTTCCCATTTCGCTAACATTTAAAGTTCAACATGATAATAATTATAATCGTATAGGACTTTGTTTTAGTTATTATTATTTTTTTTAATGTACTTGATAGGCTCGCGAGAGCTTGAAAAATCGCCCAGCAGTGAAGTCAAGAAGCACGCGGATAGAGTCGTTCGAGAAGCTCATTTAACAAAATACGCGATTTAAGCGAGACCGCCACGGTGGAATCTCTCTCTCACTAGACGCAGTAAATTATACACAGTGTTTGCAGTGCTAATTACTCTTTCTCGCCGCAGAGTCAGCAGCGATCTGTTACCTTTAGCCAAGGGACGTCTCCGACAGCGACGACGTGACTTGGAATAACACGGGCAATCGCTGCTTGTGTGTATGGTGTGTGTGTGTGCCTCCAACACGCTCTCTCTCCCTCTTTCCTTCTATAACATTAACTTCGCGTTGCTTCCTTCGACCCATGTATGTTGTACGACGAAGGGAGTAGTAGTAGGTCTCTTCTATATAATAAACGAGGGGTGGACGACACACGTACCTTCGCAAATCATCCAGTATTATTGCCACATATGCCGACAATGTTTGCTTACTCTTAACCTCTCGCTCTCCAAGAGATAGACCTTCCTTCTCGACTTTCCTGATATTGTCGTCCATTTGCATCCCCGACTTTAAACGGATTAAATTTATGGTCCCTTTGGGAAAGAGGGAACAGCCTAGCGCTATCATGCATCTTCAAATAGCATACATTTCCCTGAAAAATTGTATTCCCTCCTCCTCCTTTTTTTTCACTCCATCTTTCTTTCTTCGGTTTCTGTTCGATTTCGGGCACCGCGGAGAATTATTTGTTCAAACATTGAGATATTTACGTATGTCCAGTACGCAGCGAAATCCCAAACTAATCAGAGAAGACTAATTGGAATTTCCGTTTTAAAATTTATGCATGGCCGATTAAAATAAATAGCGCATAAAAACAAAATTTGCACACACGATTTTCGACTAAATCATATTAATCTTGTGAAAGACATTTTTAAGCTACACATGTGCGCACGTGTCTACAGCGTGACCCATGAATTATTTATTAAATACTTCAAAAAAAATTCATGAAAATTCAGGGAATCGGGACATTTGAATGCGATTTGCGAAAAGTTATTCTCACGAACGGGATTTCTTTTGTTTTTGTGGAGAAAAAAATTAGTTCGAATCTTTGTCAATAGAGGACGGTGTACAAAAGCAAATCACTGGAAATATACAAATCAAAGTCCTATAAAAAAGAAGGGTGAACAGCTCATTTCTGAATTTTCCCTCTACTGGCGCTTATAAAAGGCATTGATTGTGATGATGACATTGGTGGACTATTGGTGAAGTTGTTTGACCTCTGCCACGCTGGCTGAAGCATAACAAACGTTTCGGGTACAGAAGGGATTGAAGAAATGACCAGGTCCAATTAGTCCCGCCGATCTTTTGTGCAGCGCCCTCTATCTGCAAAAATTTTTCCGCACACACCGCATTCAAATTTTCCAATTCCTTCCAATTTTATGAATATTTAAACAATTTACGAATTTATGGGACACCCTGTATACGCCACTGGAAATAAAAAATTTACTATTGTGATTAAATTTAGCTGTATTTCATTTCCGGTAGTGAGGACGAATCTTTGGATAACAATGGCTTCTCAACAATGGTCAATAAAAAGACTCTCAAGGATATGAAAAAGTACGGGAAATCCCCCCCCCCCAACTTGTGATAAATAACTTAGAGGACTGGTTAGAGAAAGTTGCACACGGAGTTACTCAGCATGTGTAAGCAACCGTTTACAGGACAACAAAAGTTCGACGAATTCAGGTTACAACTAGAGAGTCCCCAGGACTGGGTGGCTGTAACAAGATTTCTGAAGGGTCAAAGTGTGGAATATCATACATATAGAATAGCGGAGAAGCAGATACTGAGAGTGGTACTGAAGGGTTAAAAGAAGAACTTTCGGATTTAACGGAATTGACCATTATTTCAGTGAGTAAGCTAACTAGTTTCAGAAATAAGAAACCTTTGCCTATATTTTTGGTGGAAGTAGAAAAAGCGCAGAATTTTGAGAATATATTCAACATTGAAGCTATAATGAACATCAAAGTGGCCATCGAACCGTACAAACGAAGAGGAAAAATCATCCAATGTTGTAGGTGCCAGCGCTTTTTCCATGGTCAAGCTGAATGTAACAATGACCCCAAATGCCAGCTGAATTCAACAGTTTTTCAAGGATAAAAGATTCTACGTAGCAATGCGGTGTTTTTCTTCGAAATATCCCAATTATCGTAATTTCCCGTAACAAAGCCGGAGCTTAAACAGTTCGGAAAGTTCTTTTCTAGCTATTGTGTCTATTTCAAAGTCAAATGTATTCGATAATTTTTATTTCTTGATATTCTGAGATTTCTGGAGGGATTCGAATCAGTTTTTATGTGAACATTTATTTATGCATTTATTTTTAATGTAGTGTCTATAATATCTGCAGTTATATTATATCTACAGTTCAAAAAACTACTGTACTTTCCCGTAATAAAGCCACGGCTTATATAGTTGTAAAAGGTAATTTTTTGCTCTTGCGAATAATATTAGGCCACGGCCTGTTCAATATATGTAATATATTTTTGTTTTCGTTCTGACTTCAAGACATTCTAATGAATTTTCGTGGGTATTTTTATTTTATGTGTTCTTTTTTTATCTGATTAAAAATATTAAATTTTACTATATAATAATGCTTAATGTTTAAATCAGTAACAATTTAAAGTTCTCAAATAAAACTTGAAAAATATTCCGAACGTAGAAAATTTGGAGAAATGTTATCTTTTTGTTCTCGAATGAAAATTACGTGTGGCATATACGAAGCTGCAGTTTTGTATCAACGAAAACTTTTTTTTTACGGTAATTTTTCTGGATGCAGCTTATTTAGATCTAAGTGATTTATTTACTGGAATTACGATATTAATTCATTAGGTCTTAGCCATCAGTCTGTCGGGATTGCCATGAACGTAAAAGGAAGGTGGTCACTGCGAAGGAAATGGTCATCAGTTAAAAATATAAAATTAGTGAAACCGCAAATTATAATTTTCCTCACTGTTGGCGTCTGAAAGAAGTCATCAAGTTACAATTTATCTCGTTATAGCTTTATAACCGATTTACGAGACTAAACTGCAGGCGTGGGCGTAGGATATCGTGGTCATATCCTAAAACAGAAAAAATCTTGGGAAAAAACTTTCAGAAGGCATTGATGAATATTGATAGAACTCAAATACGTCAATCATATTGCAATTGGGGTGTGTAGCTATGAAAATAAAAAAAAGACCTTTTTATACTGACACCTTGTTTCAAAAACCCAATTAGAATGTAACTAATTTGCAGATTCATCTGTAAAGTATGTCCTGAACTGATCTAGCAACTGCATAGCTGGTTTGTTAAAAAGGTGCCCAGTTTATAAAGAAGCCGCCTTGCGTAGCAATAAGAATAAACTAGATCCAATTTGTAGTGCTCTCAATGTTTCGCTAGGCCAGAGCATCCCCATGATGCTGAAAGATGGCTTTGTCTTCGCTGGACGAGTTGAACCAACTTTGCGGATAACAATTAGTGCACTTCGCTATAGACAGGAGGTTTGGGTTGATAAAACTCAGGTTGAATATTTTTCCTCAAAACCTGATCTTCCCAATATATGAAAATTTTCTGAACAAAAAAATTCGGCTTTTACACAAGTATATACGGTAATTTGTTAATATCTATAATACTACCAATGTATAAGAATCCCAAACATTTTTGGGACCAAAATCGAAAAGGGGGTTCTCATACACGTAAAAATACGGTAATCTACAAGTCGAATCGATCGAAATCTTCTAAGACAAGAAAACGTTACAGAAAAGTCTAGTTTAAAAACACGAAGTCAGGAAAAAAAAAGATGTTAAGAAATGAGGATGTAAATATGGAATCTTTTCTGGTCTCGGAAAAAAAGACGTTCAAGAAAGAAAATAAAGACGGAGTGGGAGGAGCAATCAAGCGAATGACTCAATCTCGTCAACATACTCTTACTTAATCCCGCTCTGAACCTTTTTAATTCTGAACGTAACCTCGACGTCAGAAGAAATTAGTGCCTTCCTAACACATAAGATTATAAAGAGTCGCTATTTTTTTCCCCCTCTTCTACCATGGAAGCTTTAAATTACCTGCTTCGACGATTCCTCGCCGAAGAGTAAGTAAAAGATACGCTGAAAAAAAAAGTCATTGGAGTGTATGGAGGTAAACACCAACGATGGAAGGCCTCTATCCACACACACACATCGGTCACTTTAATTAAGAAGGTGTCGCTCGAAGTTTTAAAGTCCTTATTAAAAGTGAAGAGAACTGTCACTAACTTTTCAGCTTCAAAACTCGAACCAAAGTTTAAAAAAAAAATGTTTTTATAAAAGTGATTTTTTTCAATGTTGTCAATTTTTAGTCACTGATTATAAGAAAAAACGATTTTTTTTAAAATAATTAAAAAAAAAATCATTTTTAAACGTCTCATGCTTAATATCGGTGTTATCTAGATTATGGTGCTCATGACGCAAGTGAAGATCATCTCGGGTAATTTTACCAGTATAAAGTCTTGTCAAAACTAAGTTCATTAGTGTTGACATTAGCTGGCCAAAAATTTTAAAATATTATCGCGAGATTATCATTAGTATAAGCCAGAGATCTCGTGATATTATATCAAGCATGTACTAATTACACGCATCTGCTTTATATTATGGATACAAAGCCTTACGCTGCTGGGATATTTTCCTCCGTATATTTCGATTAGGGACTTCTTACAAGAACCCATATTCTCGTCTTCGCCGGAATATAATTAAATAGTTTCTCATACTTCGTCTAACATTGTTAATCATGTTGATAGCGAATGAAGTGTAGCTATGATTATATCATCATCATCTCATATCCGTTTTTTTTTACATTATAATTATATTGTTATCAACTCAATCCATCAATATTATAAGGAATAAATTATAACCATCCATATTTCTGTGGATGGAATGCGATCTTTTCGTGCATGGATACTGACATGGTCCTTACATCTTGGTGACCAGTCTTTGATAGGGTTCTTTGGCGAGTAACGGAATAGATTTTTTCATGGGTTACTCTCTGTCTTTCTGTCTCTCTCTATAGCAGTGTTTCGCAAAGTGGAATGGTGGAACGGTCCTGGGCGCCGTAGAAGCTATGCGAATAATATAGGATTTTGTCGATTTTCTTGAATTGGGGGGGGGGGGGGGGAAATGAGCGAAAAAAGTTTTCGAAGATGGGGGGGGAACAAATGCTAAGGAAACTGAGCTCTACATTGAGCTGCACTGAGCACTACAGTGAAAATATTTTTTAAAAATAAGATTTGTTCCACGCTTTATGAGTGAGGTCTTGTCAGCTTCAGGCCTCCCCCAAGGGTGGGAGGCGTTCATCCAATGAAAACATATTGAAAAAATGAAGTCTCTTTTCATAAATCAAGCCCCTTGTGCCAACGAGTACACACGTAGCTCTTCTTTGCACCCCTTCAACCAAGTCTATGTCCCTCTGTAGGTATGGTCTCCAAAATCTTACGGCACACTCCAGTCCAGGACGAACTAAGCCTAGGAAAAGCGGAACAATGAATTTAGGAGAACGCGAAAACACCTTTTTGAAAATAAAACCGAGCATTCTATTCGATTTTTTACCACCGCTGAACAATATTTTGAAAACCTAAGCCGCTCATCAATGGGAATTCCCAAATCGGTCACCCTAGTTGCATCTGTGATAGTGACACCATTCAACTCGTAAGAGAAACGAGTTGTTCGAACCAAAATGAGCGACCACGCATTTGTCAACGCTAAACTTCATGCTCCATTCATTTTCCCATGATCCAATCCTGTTCAAGTGGGTCTGGAGCAACTCCCTATCTCTTTGATTCCCAACTACCCCCATTAGCTTCATGTCATCTGCGAATTTGCTAACAATCCAATCGATACCCTGATCGAGTTTATCGATAAAACGTGAAAAAAAGTATAGGACCAAGAACGCTTCCTTCAGGTAACAGGGCGTATGACATTTTACCGGCGCACCGTTGTTCCTATTCTAGAGGCATACTTCTAATTAGAAAACTATTCAAATAACGTGTAGTAAGTACCCAAATAACCAATACTCAGATATGTCGTTCATGTTGCACGGCGTTATTGAAATAAAAATGTTAACTTTTATACCGACATCCTATGCTCAAGAACCTAATTAGAAAAGTGCTGCCCTGTCTCCCCTGATGCCAACAAAAAAAAACCGCGTTTCTAAGTGCTATATTCGCTGAGATGCTCGAATTCGAAAAACCAATCCATGCTGTTTTTAACAAACATTCACAACGCTGTTTTTTCCCCAACTTTCCTCCGTTTTCGAATTTGAATATCTCAATGAATACATGCTCCACTTAGAAACGTGGAACTTTTTTTAGTTGGTAACAGGAGAGACAGGGCAAAAACTTTCTAATTCGGTTCTTGAGCACAGTCCGTATAAAAAGTAATTTTTTTTATTTTAATATTACCCTTGAATGACATATCTGAGGTCTACACGTTATTTGGATGCTTTTTACAATAGGAAGAATGCCTCTAGGATCAACGGTTCGCCAGTAAATGCCATACGGTCTGTTGCACCCTGCATATATCATAGTGCACCTATATAGCCTACTAGCTATAATACCCGGCGCTGCCCGGGTTTTCTTCAATGAGGCTTTTTTGGATCACGTGATATCTCCCTCTCTTTTTCTTGAGGGACATACAAACCGTGTCCAAGTTAACCAATATGGCGACCTGCGCGATTCATGAAATAAACAAATCTAGATTTACACAGAAACGTAGAAATGAATATATATTTTTCTTTTTTTAAGGGGTGCTAGGTATTTCGACCCCCCCCCCCCCCGAACTTCAAGTTGTCTGTTCATCTGTCTGTTCCAGCTTCCAAAAATCCTTAAAGCTGTGGAATTTTTTCGATGCACGTTTCACGGGCTCATAACTAATTTTAAAATATCCTAACCCACATGAATTTATGCAAATAAATATCAAAAGAGACAATATGGAGACATTAATTTTCATACTTGAGAAGATATAAATGAAATCAATGATATTGCTCGAATATCCAACTCAAAAGTATAGGTTTGGCTAATTACTTCATATTTAATCTCCTGGGCTTCGTATATCTCTAAGCGAACTGAATATTTCAAAAATCGAGAATTCAATACAATTTTTAAAATTATTGATGGGGCGGAAAGTCCCACTAATTTCCGCATTTCTACAGTAAAATCGACAATTTTAGCACTGATTTCTATGAGGATGAGTCATTCCTGACTCTCAAAGCGATGCTGATGATGATTATGACGTCTATTCAAAAAGCCTCATTACTGAGAGTGTATTGAAAATGTGGCAAACCATTATAAAGGCATAAACTATTATACATATACTAACAGGATTAAAGAAGTGACAAACCGTTGTAAAGGCATATACACGTCTGAAACGCATTGCTAGGGAACCACGGTAACCAAAGTAAACGTTCGGAAAGTGATTGTTGAGGCCCAAAAACTATTGTTGCCGGCCAGTTTTTTGCCCGTTTGGGGCATTTGCCCTGGTCTGACGAAATTTTAAAGTAGACTGTCGTTCAAGTCGGGTCCCATTTGGTATATATGCAAAATTTGGTGACGATCGATCTAAAATTGTAGATTTGTATAGAGAACATACACACACACAGACAGACAGAAAATCAATTTTATATATATAGAAGATAGACTATTATTATAATAAAGAATTACTCTCTATTCGAGTAAATGTTTTTAGACGAGTCAATTCAAACAATACGTTCAACATTTGCATTTATTCTTATAAAATCCAAAGATATGAAAGAGGTAAGCACACACACTAACATTTAAAAAGAATGTCAATGCAAATAATAATGCTCTCAATAGGGATGACATTTCATTGATTATTGCCTATCCCTTTTTATAGCCAGCCAATTTAACGAGATAATACGCGCTCGAGAATTTTTATTCATTTATTTATTTTATGGGGTATTTTCCCCCATATTCATAAAAGATCTCGTACATGTTATTCGCTTCTGTCTCATCACGACTCTGAGAGAGAGAGAGAGAGAGAGAGGAAGTGATGGTTGGTGAGAGCAAAACGATCTCTAGCGAGATTCAAAACCCCTTAATATCATGCAAATGCGTTGCAGCGTCACCTGGCAGAAAGCACTTTTCTGAAAAAAAAAACGAAAAAAAAACTTTATTTCATACCCACAAGGAGGATGTCATCATGTCGTTAATTAGACCGCATTCGATGCATGCGCGATTAAGCAAAAGTAATGAGAAGTTCAGCGCCCAATATAATCATGTAACTGCCTTCCACCGTGAGTGAGTGAGTGCCTTCTACGACTTGAGAAATTCGACGATGAGCTGTGAAATTATATATTCCGTCGCATAAACTTCCGATATTTTCTTGTGGGGCCGGTGGTTAACTTCCTTAAATGAGTACTTGACACTCTCGATATAACCAAACTCTTCATCTGTTTATCCATCGATGCTAGTCCATAAAGTGTAGTCATGTTATTGTTTCTTACCGGAGAAATATATGTTTCTTACCTCTTTGGGGTCTAGGTCAGCGTTTCTCAACGTGGGGCCATAATCGTCTCTGGTGGTACTGATACATTCCAAGGGGGCTCCGAGTGACAATAAAATAGAAGAGGAGTCATAGCACATAGTTGTTTAAGGGAGCTACAGAGAGCTTTCGCGTTGAAGAAAATCAATCTCATTACAGAAATATATATTGGAATTAATTTAATTTAACTTCATTAATTTGTTAACGAAATGACGTGCTGCCAAATAAAATAGTAAACTTCCCTTTTTTTATAAAAGACCCCCCCAAAAACTACCATATACAGTCGACGCTCGTTATAATGATCTTCCTTCGTTCCACCGAAAACGGGCGTCATATCGTTATATCGATAGGCGGAGATCGTTATATCAAACATTTTCAAAAAATCATAAAATTCAGCTTCTCTGCATTTTCCAGCTAGTGGAATTGCCCTTCTCGTGATCGACTACGCTGGAGGAAACACCAAACTCTTCTGCTTTGGTAATTGAATCACAGTTCTTAATTAGGAAAGTACTCTTTGGAATATTCCATGATTCAGTTATTTCAGCTTTCGGCATCAATTTCTAGTCAATTTCCTCTAAACTTTCAGTTTGAGATCTACCGTATTTCCCGGCATTAGCCGTCATGCTCGCCAAACTCGAGGGACACCAGGTTTTTTTGAATGTTGTATTCTGGTATGCTGTTATCCCTCTATGTTTCCTGGTATGTCGTCTAATGCGTGGGAATACGGAAAAGATAAACTCTCCGTTTACTAAAGACAGCCATGTCGAAGGAATAATTTCAGAATGAAACATAAGTTCAGTTGTATGCAGTGTTGTAGAGTACTTGTGTATATAAAGTGTTACATTGAGAAATTAAGTAAAATTGCAAAAAATCAGTAGCGTGGGAAGTGGGAGTGAGCTACAATGTCAGAAAATAAACCCGAATAGTAAGCAGTGGGGGAGGGGGGGGGCATCAACATCGTGCATCCAACTCGCGTAAACGCAGTGCGCAATGCTATGACTCGCCGTTTTCAGTGGGGGTGTCACTTAACTACAGGGTTTTCCGTAGAAGTGACAACGCTTGATATTTCCTTCTCCAAGCATCAAATGTCAAGGCCAAACTCAAAGACGGATTTTCTCTACTTTGCCGAAAAAAACAAAAACACTGGAGGATGAGCTGAGTTCGGCCGTTGTAATGGATTGAATGCTATTTACCGGTCGTTATATTGGATAGAAAATAACGTGGCAGAAATAGGAAAAAGTTTGAGACTCGTTGTAACGGTCATATAATAAAGGGTCGTTATAACGAGCATCGACGGTGCAATATTAATTTTATTTTGTGCCGTACCACTATGGGATTCGAGTGAAAATTAAGTTTTCGAGAAAAAAAGATATGGCTTATCTTTTGAAAATCATTGCTTGTTATATTTTGATGGAAACTTTTTCTATTTATTGAGCACCGCACCGTCCCATTAACAATTTAATGCCTTTAAAAAATTTCAATTTCGATATTTTTTATTTTTTCCGGAATAAAATCAGTTTTGGAATTGATTTTGAACTGTTTAGATTTCGATAATGTCGGGAACCAGATTCTTTGCACTCCAACGACCAAATTATAGCTGTCAAGCTAATATCGAATTCGATTAATCATCTGTCACACCGGGAAAACTCCTCGCAACCAGCGCATATAGGCTATCGCGACAGCGTCTCCAACTGGGGGAAATGAAACGAAGACGGATTGAGAATTGCAAGAATCCAAACAGTGGTTAATTTCATGTGCAAGCTCTGAAATTAATGGGTACCCACTTGATCACAGTGTCCACGACCTTATAGAAATTTCAGTCACAATAGCCAACTCTACGCGTGTTAAAATACATAGGCCCCGCTTAATCGTTTATCAACGATACCAGCTCATAATATCCGATAAAACGCGATATACGATTATGCAGAGAACAATTCAATTGCCATTTCATAATGAATACAAATGCCACAAAAAACAAAATACCCATAAAGAATAAAATATGGATGTCGAATAAATATCTAGACTATATCGAAAATACAGTAACCCAATAAGAGTAATAGAAAACCTATAATTAGTTAGTATAGTTTAATATTAGCATTCGTATAGTTGCATATTGAAAACTGATGAAGAATCAATATTTTAAAAGCTTTTCGAATAAATCGGACATAAAAATGAAAATTAAATGAAAAATTACAAATTTTTACCCAAAACCCAGGTCCGTATTGTCCCTAGTAATTTATGATATTTTACGTGTTATCATTATTTCAATTAAATAAAAATAATAATAGGGTAATAAAAGAGTATTTCTACTCACCCTGCAGAGAGGGGGATGAGTAGAAACAGGCATTCAATGCATTGTTGTTTATTTTCAAACCAGTGGAAATGAAGTAGAAACATGAAAATATTTGTGGTTCTATAAGGAAACGTAGTAGTGAACAGTGATTTCTCTCAAGGAAGCAGTTTATTAACATAAAAAGTAAGTAAAATAAACAAAAATATCTTAGTATCAGCTATACTATATATAATACAACTCTTCACCATAATCTTGGCATCATTAATAAACAACAACATGAGATGAGATCCTCTTTAAAAAGTAGTATGTCTTTGGAACCTGAACTTGTACTCAAAATTGGCGAGGACAGTTTTTGATGACATCTTCTCTGGACACAAAATTATCGTCTTTGGTCAGCTTGAACATTTTGGTTTGTGACACTCTTTTTAAAAATGTTCCAACAAAACCATCGTCCTAGAGGTAACTTGCTTTACAAGCATGGCATCTAAAAGAAGTTTTTATTTTTCCATACACTTTGACTACCATATAGCCACCCATATGGTAGCCACCCACCATATAAACACCAACAGACAATGTTGCCACCGGAACAAAGCATTATTTCCCTATTAGTATGAAGTGTTGAAACATAGAAAAAATAGTAGTTCAAATATTATTTCCCAGTAAATGTATATATCACCATCAACAAAAACAACAACCATTTTCAATCCACTGCTGGATGAAGGTCTCCTCTAAATTTTTCAATTCTGCTCTGCCTGATGCTTTAGCCATTCAGTTGACTCCTGCAATTTCCTGATCTCGTCAATCCAACTTGGGTGGGGACGCCTTCTAGGACGTTTAACACGGGGGTACCATTCTAGAATACTTGTGGTCCATCTGTTGTCCTGTATTCTTGCAATATGTCCAGCCCATTTCCATTTCAAACGTTTAATTCTTTCCATGATATCATATACCTTTGTGTGGTTCCTTATCCAAGTGATACATTTTATTTCTCTTCTTGTGATGCCTACCATACATCTTTCCATGCTCCTTTGTGTTATCTGTAGCCTTTGTACCGTTTTGCATGTGAGTGTCCATGTTTCAGCTCCATAAGTCACTGCTGATAGCACACACTGGTTAAATACTTTTCTTTTCAGGCATAATGGCATGTGACTCTTCAGAATTAGAGTTTTTGCCAAAAGTGCTCTATCCAATCCTGCTCCTTCTGTTTATTTCATTAATGACTCCGTTGTCCATGGTAATTTCTTGTCCCAGGTACGCATAGCTTTCTACTTCTTCAATCTCTGTGTTGTAGAGCAAGATTGTCCTCTTCAACGCAAAGGGGGTTGAACATAACTTTAGTCTTTTGCACATTCATTTTCAAGCCCACTTCAATACTTGCTTTCGCCAGTTCTTGCAACATTTCTTCTAGTTCGTCTGGATTACTGTTGACAACAACAATGTCGTCTGCAAAACGCAAATGGTTAAGAAAAATTCTACATTTATTTTAGTTTCTTTCTCATCCCAATTCAGTTTTCTGAATACTTCTTCTAAAACAGCGGTTGAAGAATTTTGGTGAGAGATATTATCATCCTGTCTGACTCCTTTTCCAAGTTTAATCTTTGCTTTTCCTTTATCCAAACGAATCGTTGCAGTTGCTTTGTCATATATTTTTTTGATGATATTGATGTAAGTCTTCTCTACCCCCAATTATATCTAGAAAAGGTTCTCTGAAAAGGTTTCCGGGTCGCTTAAGTGCTCCGGAACTGTACCGGGAACTGTACCTTATGTCGCGGGTTACTTAGGTGATCTTTGAATATGAAAGTGATCTTTGAGGCCTACTTTTCAGTGATCTGAAAATGTGCCACGGGCCACTTAAATGCTCTGGAATTGTGCCATGGGTCATTTAAGTGATTTGTAAAAATGTGTCGCTAAGTTCATTTTTACAAAATTAAGTTTGAGGGGGGCAAGCCACATCAGATAACCTTCAGGGACACATTTGGGATGCGGGTCAAGGGTTTACCATGTATGGCTTAAAGGGTCGGCCGCAATGAATTTTTTAAAGATAAATTTTGAGTTCTTACCCTTTAAATAGAATTGAAGTTAACGGAAATCGATTACAATTACATATAAAGATATTTTCTTTCGAAATTTTAATTAAAAAAAATTTTTTCTTTTCGTCTGAAGGAGGGGGAGGCCCACGAGCCCCTATGCCCCCCCCCCTCCCGCGTACATTTCTGATCCCACCATTATGCGTTAGGAGGTGAGGGCAGTGATGACGAAATTTTGCTGACAAAGGGGGGGGGGTCAAAAATGGCTAAAAATTTGCTTACTTAATACTCGAACGACCCCTATGAAAATTGCATATAATTCTTTTACATCCTGGTGCCACAAATGTATGGGTTGCTTTTTCTCACTGTATTTTTGTTTCTTTTGATCTCAGGGAGTTGAGCCCTGACTTGATTATTTTTGTCGCACTACGGTCATTTTTTGCACACGAGAGCTAATTAGACCGGGACCTACAATTTATTACCGATTCCTAACAGCTGACTTGTTTATTATGCTCATCGAGAGGTTGGTGCGCTAACCCCTCGATGGGGACTCCCTGCGGTAGCAATTTTTTCTGCGGTCATGTCGCCATTTTTGTTGTAGCCCTGTGTCAGGAAAGTTTTCTGACAAGGACGAACCGGATATCGAACTCGCGACACCTCTAAACATCCTTTAGTACTTTAGGCGGGAATCTTATCGACCTGGACTACCGCGCCTTATATTTCCATGTGAACGGGGCTATTATAGGAACGTGATCCAGCGGATAAGGTGGACGAAGAATTTTCAACTTTTGAAATGGTTCGGAACGTTGGGCTTAGCAAATTTTCACATGTTGCTGCTATGTTGCCAATTCATAGGCTACCCATTTTCCTAGTTTTGACACGCAACCACAATCCTTAGGGTAAGATGACAGTTGAAGGCTGAACGGATCAAGAGTATTTTTTCCAATTTTTCCATCTCGTAAGTTTGATTGTCTTTGCAACTTTTAAAGTTGCTCTCAGAACGTCGTCGCAACGGCTCAACATGTCACCTTTGTATAAAGGACTGGTATTTTCAGACCGGAATTTTCGAACCATTTGTGACATCTGTGGACGTCAAGGATCCCATGATCATCATGACATTGGCGTTTTGGTGTACTACGATGTCTCTGATGAAACTCATGAAACAAAACATATTACATATTGTCTTCAGACACTGCTGTGTTCAAACATGTGTCACTGCCATACAACTTGCTGCAGATCAATATAGCTTCGTGCACAGATACATAATAAACTGGTCAATATAATGGTTACGAATCGGATTAGTTTGTAATTCGTCCGTCAGGTAGCATACTTTATTCGGCCATGCGAAGAAAAAACGACATTACTCACGGGGTGACCCAATGCCATGCTGCCAATGAAAATGAAATATGTACAATGCAGGGTGTTGTAAAAATATGATGAACTTGAAGCATTCATTTTAAAGATTTCACCTAAGAAAAAGCAAAAAAAATTGCATGTTATTTTTTCCCCTCCGTTCAGATTTTTAGTGAATTTTTGACTGCCGCCATAAAAGAAAGCGACTTACGGTAACTAAAACTGCGTCGGTACAAAGTATAAAACACTCATAAAATTATTTATCCTCACAAAGCTTAGCCTCTGACAACGAACAACGTAATTTATTGCCGAGATACTCTTGCATTACAAATACATACCACTGAAGGTGTAGTAATATAAGATCTGTACCGACGTAACACGCGAGTGTTAATCAGTAGTTTTTCCAGCCACAATCTCCATCACACAACGACCTCTTCAAGTAGTGTATCATAAAATAAAAAAGAAATATATATATATATATATATTAATTTTATATACCAAAGTCAACCCTAGAAAAGCGGCTGAAATAAAAGACTTGTCCCATGTTCGTGACTGAATATCTTCAGAAATAAAGAGCTTGTGGTACGAAACTGGTATATTAATAGAAAAGAAAAAAAAAACTATCTGGTAAGGTGGGAGAAAATCCACACCTTGACTTACGAGCGACATCGGAGGGGGTTCCGCAGGGGACCCTCTCAGGTAGGTCCCAGGACCCCGCAGTGTTTCTCGTTGTCGTCCTGATCGTAAAACTTCGAAGATAATGAGGGAGGGCCTTTGGCCATAGCGCGGCTTCCCTTCCAATTTTTTTATTTTCTATATTTGGGGGCCCAGCTCTCTCTCTTGTTTTATCACCTGTCCGGATTACCGCCTCAGAATTTCCTCATTAGTCGCACCAGGGACCCCCCTTATACCTGTGCACAAAAACTACATACATATATGTAGTTGTGTGTGTTGGTGCTTTCTTACCTAGATACATTGCGGGGTTTTTTTTTTCCACAATGAAATTTGTGGCCTTGGTAATTGGCTCTTTGCGCACTGGGCGTTCTGAAAGATTGGTTTGACGCTGTCCGAAAGAGATACGCGCTCCCTCCAAATCGGATTGGGTGGAGGAGAAAAATAACTTCTTGAAGGCGAAAATGTAGTAAGTATACATGCCATAGCTTTTCTAAACACAAGAACCAACAAACAGAAGTCACTCACTTCCTCCATACGGGAAAAACTCACCCGATATTGATGGGTTTTGTAAGGATCGTTTTCTTCGACCGAATGATAGACGATCCCTGCAATGAAAAAATTCCAAAAATGCCCTCTGATAAAATTGGAATGGTTAGATTTTTCTAAGGGAAAAGTTTGCTCCGAAAAAATTTTGTGGAATCATATAGGTCGAGGGTTGAACCTGAATGGTCAGCATTCACAGTTTCACAAGTTGATTAGAATGATTCTGATTCTGTTGGTGATTATTTCAAATGACTGCTAGGATTCTGTGTTGATCATTTTAAACTCCGTTGACAACCTTGATTCAACTGAAGACATTTGAATTCTGTTGAAAAATCCTTTTGTTTTCGTTCGTGATTCATTTAAATTCTGTTGAAATTTTTTTCAATTTTGTTGATGATATAACATATTGGTATTCAACATTTGTGTGAATTATGTTTAAAAATTCATTTGATTTTGTGGGTCATGTAGGTCTTGGTCTTATTTGAGTATATGGATTCTGCTGATGATCAATAAATCTGATGAAATTCGTTGATGATAAAATCAGAGTCTGTTCATTATTAACTGTATCCAGTTGAAGAATATTTCTGGGATTTCATGGGGAGTCTTTTAATTCTGTTTATGATATCAATTTGGATTCTGCTGATGGTTGTTTGAATTATCCTGATTCTCTAGAGGTTTCTTCTTATTCCATTGATGATTGACTGGGATTCTGATATTAACTAAATATTCACCAAGTCCAGAATCGTTCTTCCAAAATACGTTTATCCCTATTCCCCCCCCCCCCTTTTAGCGTAAACGATATTTCACAGTTTTTTCAGTTATGAAAGGATCTTATAATGATAGCTTATCAATTTATAAATTTATATACAGGTTGTCCCGAAATTGACTGACAGTACTACGTTTAACGTTGTAAAAGTGGTTCTGGTAGCAGATTTATGGGAACAAGTAACAAAATTTATTAAGACATTTATTCCTCCGAGAGATGGCACTGCGGGAACTTTTTTGTCGACGATGCAAGATGCAAATTTTTCTCAATTTTTGACTATCTACAATGCTTCAGATAAAGGGCGCACAACCGGAGGGCCTAATATGGCTTCACTTGAATCATTTGCTATTTTCGGCATACGAGGGCTAATTAGACCGGGACCTACAATTTACCTCCGATTCCGAACAGCAGCCTTTTTTTTTATACTCGCTGAGGGGTTGGTGCGCTAACCACTCAGTGTGGGACTCTCTTCGATAGCAATCTTTTCCTGTGAAAATATGGCCTCACAAGAAGTTACATTCGCACCACAAAAAGTGTTTCTGAAAAGAGGCAGTTACACTAGTTTTTGGCCTAAGAGCCACACCTAATGGCTGGAATAAAGGTTTGACACCCAGTTTTATCATCTGAGACATCTCGGTTTATGTAAGATGATGCAAGGCTTTATCGGTCTCTGCTGATTTTTTAGATTTACTGGAGAAACGTTTCGATAATTGTCTCGATGCATTTAACTATGCCCTATTCAACCGAAGAGGAAATCGAAATAACACTAGATACAGGATACAGGATTCTAGATACAGGATACAGGACTATACAGGATTACTCCTTATAATACGTTTCTCATGAAACAGTCATGATAAACGTTGTAAGTGGGAACATTATCAGAAGGATCCAATGTACACCAGATTTGATTCGGTGGGATATCTTTCGATACAGAATAGGTACTGAAAAGTCCAATCATTTCTCGATGCGCAGAACTGTAGCGTGCCTTCTCAGGGACCTGGGACAGACTTTTTTTTGGAGGCCTCATTGAAAGGGTTATTATTATGCAAAAATTTTTTGTGGTGGGGGGGGCGGCCATTCAGCTCGGTGCCCTGGGGCAGTGCCCGGGTTGATCCAGCCTAGTTACGGACCTGATGCGTAGGCATTCCAGTAGAATGATTTACAGAAAATGTCTGGTAATTTCATTCTATTATTGGGCTGATATTTCTAAAATATCGTGAAATTTTAATCACTTATGTATTGCCAATCGCAGCAATCGCTGGTAATGCAATGGCATCTATCGTTGAGATTTTGTACTAAAAGAACCAATTGGCAAATAAATTCTGTGGTCTGTTCCACAAATCCGCTGCCTAAACCCTTTCCCTGTAAATCAGATATGCGGTTTTTCTGCCAGAAAAACCGCGGGCCAGAAACGTTAACATAAAGAGTGACCACCTGACATATAACCCGTATTTTACACTAATTGTAATTTTTGGCATTGTGACCTAACTTTTTTTTTATAAAATGTCCCGTTTTTCCGTGGTGTTTTGCCACGATAGGTGGCAACTGTTGCCACCTTTGACAATTTTGTCAATTATAGGGCTACTTGTGTTTGACACTTTTTTTTCCGGCTGTAAATTGCCACTTTTTGGTGATATCCCTCTACTTTTAGGAAATAAATATGATCAGCCTAGGTATTTATCGTATTGTGTGTAATGATACTTTTGTGCCGAAACAACTTCCGCAGGCCAAAGGTTCTGCATCCCTAGTGTAAATTAGTACACAAGTTAATTTAATATGCCATCGAATCGACCACATTCATCAAATTCCCCCATCGTAATCACTTACCTGTTGAATATTATTCATGAATTTACTATTGGTGATATCAAACTCAGACACAAAAACGGAAAACAAAATTACAAGAGGCAAATAAAAACTCTCATTTCATAGGAGATCAATGGGAAACACACACGTACGAATAATTCAAGTACAAATTTCTTCAATCTGTTATTCAGTGTACAACTTGAGAAACAAGGACATAAAAGAAAGATAAGTCTTTCGCATGGGGGGAAAGTAAGAAGATGAAACAAGAAAAATATGAACTCGACGGCACACAGGCCGAATCAATTTGAGAAACGAAAGGATTTACTTCTCGGAAAGACTTCATCTTGATTAAGCGGAGGTCCAACTAAATCCTATGGCAATAATCTCTCTCTCTCTCAGACACATACATACATTCACAATGGAAACCCCCTTCGCGTACGTATCGAAAGATAGAAAATGATGAGAACATTTATAGTACACACATAAAAGAAAAGAGATTATAAAAAAAAATAGGAACAGAGAGGACTTTTTTGCTCTCATTTTTATCTCTTTTTTTTTTATTATTATATTGTGCCGCCCGACCTGCGGCGTACCGCAACCCACAGAGTACAGCGGTACATAGGACCATTTTTTAATCTATTAGAAGACCACGGGTCCCCCCCTTCCCCAGTGTTTTTTTATCTATCTCTTGGGATTATTCTGGCACAATTTAATTGGAGAGAAACCACCTGGGCGGAGAAGGGACACCGAGCTTTTTTAGACGGGAGTGGTATTTGGATTAAGATCACATTCTCTTCCACATAGAACGGTAGGTTAAGAGAACTTTTTTTTGTATATATATATTTTATTTTGCAATATATACAGACAGTGTATCAATCCCTACGAATCGGCTTAGTTTTTCCACATTCTCATTCATTCGATTGCCTTTCGTCCTCCAAGTAAGAAAGAAGAATACCCCCAAGAAACAAGAGGGAAATGATAATAATGATAATAATAATAATAAAAAAACACGCAAAAAAAAATTGGTTCAACTTTTTTTCTTGCTTTTTTTTTATGGGAATAGTTTTTAGTCAACTCCTTGAATCTATCAAGAAAAGTATGAGGAAATTCGAACATTGTCAGTGTCCTGTTGAGAAATTGCGGGATGATACTAACCAAACTTTCCATTGGGTAACATAATTCGTATCTTCGATTTAATATGAATTATTATGATATTATATGATATTATTATATGAATTAAATAATGATATTAATATCCGTGGATATTTTGCTTTGAGTTCTGCAACATTGAAATAATTAAGAAGAAAAAAACTTTTCAGTTTTTTAGCCAAACTCGATAAAAGAGCTTATTTATTTATAAATTATTGATTCACAGAAAATAATTAACACGTTTTTAAGACTAATGCATTTTTTCTTTACATTGGTTTACGCGTTTCGCCTCTGCAATGGACAACCGTCATGGTCAGAAACCAGCCCCACAAGTAATAAGAAACAGTAAGGTGGGAGGGGGGGTCCGAGATGTTTCTTTTGGATAATATAAATTATTGATCATGTTCATGCACTTTTCTATTTTTCCTGAATTTGCTATCGATCATTAATGTTATTTTCATTATCAGGCCTACTACTAAAGTCTAATATGAGCTTGATGTGCAGGGTATTCCCTGAATTCGTAAATTGTAAATTCATAAAAATGGAAAGAATTGGTATATTTTGAGATGGGAAAAAAAGTTGCTTGCTTAAATTTTTTGTCGATAGAAAGCAAGAAAGCAAATCGGGGAAATATTAAAATCAGTGTCCTATAAAATGCAGGATGTGAAATAAAAAGCTCATTTCTGAACTTTCCTGATACTGCCGCTTGCACAAGGTTTTTATTGTCATGTTAACATTAGTGGATATCACCACTCACTATATTGGTGAAGTTGTTTCGCCCCAGCCACGAATCACTGGCTGAAGCTTTACTAACGTTTCCGACACTTAAGAGATTGAAGAAAGTTCCATGTGTGTCCCATCCCAGTCTGTGATTCGATTTCGTACAGCGCCCTCTACCAACAAAAGTTTGAACTGACTTTTTTCTGTACTAAAAAATTCCCTTATGTGAGAATAGCTTTTTCGCAAACCGCTTTCAAACTTACCAATTCCATCAATTTTTACGAATTTTTGAACTACTTATGAATCTATGGGGCACCCTGTGGAAGCCCTGTATACGACTGGTAGAATATGGTTCAATTGATTTTCGCATTTACTCGACTTCGCAAACTCATGAGAAGTAAATCGACTTGATTCTTGCTTGATTGCCTAACTCAAATGAATTTCCCTCATTCTGAGGGTTCTTAACTATGGGCCCATGGACACCACTTTAACGTCCTTGGAGAAATTTCAGGATTCCGTGATATTGGATAAGGAAACCTTCAACTCACACATTTTACTATAAAATTTTACATTTGTACATTGCTATATAATGAATATTTTTTTCTTTTGTAAAGGGAGTCCATGGCCTTCATTTTATTCGCAGGAGTGGTCCACGGACTTCATCTTCTCATTGTCACCAATAGCTTGGAAAACGCAAATGTTTACGAAATCCTGCTTTGTCTAAGGTATCACCTATTGGTCCTGACTAAACTTACTTCGAAAATCAAGTTTTGCGATGTTGAAATTTCAAGCGTTATCAGTTTTAAAATTTGAGTACACAGAAGACTACCAAAAAAATGTCCGAGAAAATTTTTTTTTGTTATTTTTACAATTAAAACTAAAAATATTGATGAAATATTAACCCTAATGCTTCACTCTCATAAAACCATATCGATTTTTTTTTTACAAGAACGGATGTACCTCAGTGCCATTTTTAATTAGCTAAAATGGTTAATTAAAGGTAAAATATACAGTTTGTCTTGATTTTAATGTTATCTATAAACGGATAAAATCTTGTTTAACAAAGTTAAATAGTTTTTAACTTCAATTTTGTTTCGATTCCCTCAATTTGGTGCGACATCGAAATCTTTGAACACGTGAAATTTCATCAGCTCTCAGAAAATGACAACACCCAAGAATCAACATCTTCAATATAAAAACGATGGAACCATAAAGAGTTAAGTCTGAATTTCCTATTGACCATTATTATACAAGATTCGTTTCATGTTGATAACTATACTGTAACCATCACTGTTGTTTGAACCAGGATCCTTACGATGCTTACACATTCGCAGAGCAGCCTTTGTCTTACCTACAGCGTCTCTTCATTTTTGTGCTTTTTTTCCGAGTAATTGGAATAGAAATAAGAATAAAAAAAGAATTTGTATAAAATATCTTGGTTTAGATATATTAAATTTATAGATGGCTTACAAAGGATAAAGGGGTGAATACGGGCAGGCGCATGCCCGTATCTGATATGGTCATCGTAATCTTTATCCCCTAGAGGGCACTAACGGAAAGTGAACATCTAACTAAATCTGCACAAACGATATGGCCTCACGCAACAGCAATATCTAAGTACGTGGTCTTGTAATATAATTACATAGATGCATAATCAGTGTTACATAATCTATCTAAAAACTAGATTATATTAACATATTACATGCAAAAAATTTAAATAAGAAATTTTCAAACTTTTTTTTAACATCAAAAAATTTAATGAGTGAATCAAAATGTAAGGATTGGTTAATTAAAAAATTAAGTACGAGTCTCAGTAGTTATCTGTTATTTCCCAGTAATAGACATATGAAAGGACTGAAAAATTAAAAAAATAAACATACGTTCTGTGCAAAAAAAATTAGAAACCCATTAGGCAAGTGACAATAAACAAACAACGTGACTAAAAACCGCATTAAATTCCTCAAAAAATTTCATTACTGATATTTAAAACGATCACATGTACACATAATACACTGCTGTGTATTATCCGCGATAATAAATATCCACATACGACGATATTTTTTTCTCAAAATAGAGAAATTTCTGAATTACACGTAAGAATTACGGTATATTTATGACGTGTTGCAAGCTGTATTTATTTGTGCATTTTGTATTTACAATAGCGTGAAATAGCAACTTCATGATCTGATACGTCATAATCAGAATCTCGAAACTTCACAACCTCCGTTTCAATGACAATGATAAAATTTCACAGTCCTGATGAATAACCAAATTTTATGTTCATTCATTTCCATTACAATTTTTTTACGTATTTTTTCCTAGCTGCGGTGAAGGTAATGGAAGCTGAGAATAATTGAGGCGCACATCATATCTGTACAGAACTAATGCTAACAAAATAATGATGATAAAGGAAATTACGGCTGTGATAAAAATTTTCTTCCCCCAAGTTCTTCTTTTTTTGCTTATATAAGTTACAACGGGAAAAGTGGAGTCAATGGATCAGCGTCAGTATCGGTGAAGTGAAATCAAAGTGTTGCTCGCGGATGGTATCTCTGTGGCGGGGAATGTGTTTTGCGCAATAAACCTTGGATACTTCCCCTCACGAAGTGATTTTCTGTATCGTAAGCCATCTTCGGGGTGAAGGGCGAGGGAATATATGGGTACACAGTACTCTCCCCCCAACTCCTTGCTCGCAAAACATCAGTACACTGTACCCACACACGCAACGCTCTTTCAATACTTCACCGTTAGGTTAACGAAATTAGCAGAGGTTGGAGGTGCTGCTGCTGGTCGTCTTTCCCATCCTTTTGCTAAATGAATTAGCGCTCATGTTGAGCTGTTGGAGGACAGCGGCGCGTCGAAGCAGCAGCTCTATACGTATTACACACAGCAATAATAAGAGTTGTGGGTAATGTCACCTGACTCTTTCCCCTTCCTGGACTTCAGCTGTCAGAAGAGTTTTGGTATCACCTCGACCAAACAGTGTCCAGATGCGATAACCATGTTGTGTGATATTTTTGGTGCAAATATAAAAGGTTGGGCATATGAGCCAGAGGAGTGAAAGAGCCCCCCCACTCAAACACCCATCTCCTCTCTTCTGAATTACTTCGTGAGAACAGGATCAGAATCGGGGGAGAGGGGGAAATGGCGATATGATATAGATTTTCTCGCCGCTCATACCTTCCATGATGAGTGCTGCTCTGCACATGTTTTTTGTTCCCTTCATGTACGTCCGGGAACCTCAGGCCTCCTAGATTTATATAGATGTCCATAATATACACAGAATGAAGCAAAGCTTGTTTCGCAACACAAAAGGCCACAAAAGACATTTCCACTAAAGGGTTACAATGCGTTTGAAAACCTATAAAGTGAAGTAGGAATAAATTCTTGTAATGAGGGAAATCACTGAAATGCAGACTATCTCGCATATGATTGGAATGGTTTCGAAATTCCATAGTGTGAACAAAAATAGAGCTCGCATCAAGTTTTGTGTTTCAAGTTCATTTAAACTGCCGTAAAAACATTCGCATTGGTGATATATGCCACTCGTGGTTCCCTTGCCCTAATCATCGTTAACCTGCCGGTTCCCAGAATAATTAAGTAGATGATTTGCATTTACAAAACAAACGCAATTTCAAAGCGGAAATTAACACTCACTTTAATATCTCAACTCGCGGTGACGCCTGTCACAGAGTTTGACGACAACTCAAGTCAGCCGCAACGCACACTTTGAGAAATACTGGTGTAAGGAGAGTTTAAATCTATCGCACATTTTTCGATTTTATGCTCTGTTTCAGGAGTTCTCAAACTTTCTCCACCGCCGTCTTGCCTCAGTTAAAGTTCATTCGCTGCTTCCCAGAATAGATAAATACCGATAATTCGAAGCGACGTCCCTGATATAGATTAGCGACACCCCTGGGACCCACGACGCGCACTTTGAGAGTCATTGCTCTATTTCGTTAAGGTACAGAGGATATTACAAATGCTCCACGTGACATGAAAGCCGAGAACAAATCGTGCCGATAAAAATGTCAAAAAAAGTGACTTGAATGCATCAGACCGATATTGTAAGACTTTTCGAGGACTTACGAGGAGTATCTAAACTTGCTTTGCTTCTCATTTTTAACGGAAGAGTTGGGAAAGCGGACAGTTTGTGTAGTCCGAATTCGGTCTCACACAATGGTTGTAGATCACTTCTACACATTCTTACATCCAGGAATCGGATTTAGTATAAAATATTTGGCTATCACTATATGGCTCCCTATATCCTGCTGCAGGGCCCCCTAGGCTGGGATATATAGCGGGCCCCTAGCCATATTTTTCCCGGGTCCCTCCATAGTGAGTTTACAGTGTGAAAAAAAAGATGAGAATCATTTCGGCCCCCCTAGGCTGATGCCCTGTCACAACCCCTGCCGCCACCGTTGTGGGACAGTCCGTCATCTCATTCTAAGTATGGGGCCATTCAAGTGTTACGTCAGCAGATTTTTAGCCTTGTCAGCAAAAGTCAGTAAAACACTGGACCCCCCCCCCCCCCATCGCTTGTCAGCAAAATTTCGTCAGCAGCTTAGAATATTTCATATCTTCAAAAAGGGTGGTTGATGACGTAAGCAACCTTCAATGATCACTTAAATGATCCCTATGTATTTCCCAGATAACGCAAGACTTCTGATTGCTCCCAAACCAGAACTGCGATAAAAGGACACCGTCACGACTAAATTCAGAGCATCAATAAGGAATCTAACGAAGCTGAAATCGTATGAAAGAAATATAAATTCACTGTTTTATAAAAACATTTGAGTATTTCTCAGCTATATATGCACCAATTTAGATAGAGACGTTTTTTTTTTTTGATAAAAAGTGAAATTCCGAAAAGATTTCATGTCTTGTATTTGTGTCAAAGACGGCATTCTTCGTAAAACGATTTTTACTCATAGATACTTGTATGTAAAAACGCAACACTAAAGTAGACGTAACTTAGGTTCTTCCAAGCGGCATGGCATGTAAATAAAAACAAGACCCGTTGAAATGATAAAAAATGAGGCTTTCACAAAAAGTGAAAAATAAAAATAGCTATTTTCTTCCAAAATCCCATTGTAAACGCAATTTCAACCGCTTGACAAAAATAGTTCAACCACTTTACGATCAAGAACGTGGTATTGCGTCCAAATGCCAGTGGAATAAATTCAAACAAGTTCTCTCCATTTTTTTTTCTCTCTCCTCATCACCGTGAAGCTTTGTTGAAACCCTGGGGAAAAAAAGTTGTTCTTTTAACCTCCGTTTATTTCCATACTCCTATTAGTGATTTTTTTCCCCACATGTGATAAACTATCCGCTATCCTTCTACTACGCTCTCATGAGCGAAAGAAATTAGGTAGGGTGAGGGTGAAAAGAGAAATCTCTCTACTTCGAACGTACTCTCTTATCAACTTATTTAGTATTATACCGTTTCTCTCATTTTTTTCTTCTTCTTTTTTTTCCTTCTCCTTCTTTCCCTTCTTCTAACGTGCGTTTAGCTTAGGACAAGGTTACGATATTTATTGCCGATTCGTCAAATAGAGATCATCCGAATTTCTTGCTAATAGCAAGTGAAGGAGGTTATATAATAGCGTAGTTCTTCCAAAATCTTGACTCATGCAGAATATGTGTTACGGTAAATGTGATAAGACCATTTTTTGGTGACTTCTGTTAATTTATTACGAATTTATCCCATTCACCGCTGATTATGTATAACTCAGAAATCATATCTATAAATATGTTAAATTGCCGAAGAAATTATTCAAATTTACCGGAATTATGAGCAAACTTCGGTAATTCAATTGGTAATGTTTGGTTTTATCTGCACATGTTGGTAAAAAAACCACGATCGTAACCCCATATAACGAACTCCTATTTAACAAATTCTACACTCGGTCCCGATATAATTGACACCTATTTGACGAATTCTACAGTCAAACCTAGATATAACGAATCCTTATTCGACAAATTTTATTATTGTGCTCCGATCTAGTGTGTGTGTGTGAACTCACATAACCACTTCCTGTACAAGTTTTTGGAAAGAAATTTGGATTATCTCTATTTAACGGATCGGTGATAAATCTGATAACCTTGCCCTAACTTAACCGCATATTACAAAAAGGAAGAAGGAGAAAAGGAAAAATATAATAGATAAAAGGTAGATAAGAGAGTTTTCTAGTCTTCTTTTCACCCTCATCCTACATGTTTGAAAAAAAAAAAAACAATAACAGCAGTATAAAGAAAGAGGGAAAGAAAAAGTAATTCCGCAAATAGGGGTAATATAAAGCTCCGCGATGGCGACGAGAGAGGAAGAAAAACACAGAGAACATGTTTGCATTTATTCCACTGGTATTTGGACGTAATATTACGCCCGTGATCGTAAAGAGGTAACCTTAACTATAACTTAACTACAATAACTTGTATACCCAACGACGCTCGGGTATTGCGTGCATAATCACCGGTAAAAGTGGTGAATTTATCATACTGAGACGGTTGGCGATTGTAGATAATAACCGGATAATTATGAATAATATATATAACCAATTTATCACATTTACCTTTACCGTAACATATACACATAGTATTATTATTGTGAAAATAGGAAAATTAAAAGTGTACGCTATTTTTACCCAAACCTATGCATCTCACGTATTCTTAAAGTTTAAATTTATGTGATTATGGCGCACACACACTGTGTGGGTCTTCTTTTTCTCCAGCAGGTATTTCACACCATAGATAGGCCCCGAACAATATGAGCATCAAATCCGAACGTCGTCGTCTCCGTAGGTGTTACATATACAGCTCTGGGGTCATATGATGGCATTTGGCAAACATTTATTCTTGAGCTCCGGTTCAGATTAGGGTGGAGGGGGGCTGACCTATTCCATCTATATCTCTTTCCAGTTTCACGTATCCTAATTTCCCAGTGGAGCTATGATACCCTTTTTTTTTTTTTTTGCAACCTCCTCTCGTACTTTCTGACTACTAAAGAGCCGTGAAAGAGTGGACCGATATACATTCCCCTCTCTATCTCGATATAAGTTTCCTTTGTTTTAAATAAAAAAAATGGATATCAGCTTTTGCCTATGGATTCTCCCACCAATTTTTTATTTTTATTTATTTTTTTGTTATTCTTCTCAGGCTTGACGTATGAGTCCTGACAGATGAAGCCCCTGCAGGACCAAATTCAATATTCCAACTACAGAACCCGTGCGGGGCGTCATCGTCTTTGTGCTTCTCTTACGTGAAGTTCCCGTGGGTGTGAGAGAAGAAAAGTATTATCGAATGCAAAATATATTCTGATCTGTAATTCCTGAAGCGTTGGACCAAGATGGCTCTGGGTCGAGAAAGAAAACAAAGGGCACCAGAAAAATAGAATCAGCAGCAATACGCGCTCTCCTGAAGAAAAACAGAAAAAGATCTCTGAGAATATTTCTTTCTTGCTCTTAACATTAGAACGATAGAATATTTGCGAGAAATGTTCTTATATTTCGAGCGAAACTGATCTTTTATGATGGGTCAATATAGTATGAGTGAATATTTGTGTACTCACGTCATACTGAATCATACGTAGTACGTTGTTCTTCTCAGTGTGGAGTTCTATGATGTTTCTAGGTAACTGGCATGTTTTCCGATCGTTGAAGACATTCGGATGCGAAATGTTCATTTCGTATCATCGAAATAGTACAAAGTATCAGAAGCAATAAACATTACGATATGATTCAAAAATATATATTTAAAAAATTCTGATATGGAACTAAAAAAAGTTATGCTGCTTTCCAGCCTTTCTTTTGAATTGTTTTAGATCAAAATATTCATCAATCACCAATAGCTTCAAATAATTAATTTATTATTTAGTAAGGGGCTCTCACGTGTGCATCGCATCTCTCGGGGACGTCGCCAAATTTTGCATGACCGAAAGTATTGATTGCGCGCCTAACTCTATGATTAGAAAGAAATAAGCATTTACCGAGTTATACACAATTTTTATTTTCGGGATGCCACCGTACAGGATGCTGATGCTATGTGTGTGTGTGTGTGTGTTAGATGATCAATTGTTTGTAGCATATGGAATCTGTGCTTGGGGAGATGCATACTATACTAACATAAATAAATTAGATAATATATATAATAAAATCAGATTCGCAATGAAAACTAATTCCTGTAACCAAAACAAAACTGATTGCCACGCATTGTCCATAAGGAAAAACTATATATACAGAATAATAAAATTTGTTATAGCAAATGAAGAATAGTGTTAATAAAGAATCAAATTAGATAATCAACTAGATTAAGTATTAAATATCAAGTGCCAAAAATAAATAAAACTCTATTCCAGAAATGTTTTAGTTATACGCTCTAGCGAAGGAAAATCTCTATCTCCTCTGTAGCTTAGTGGTCAGAGCACTCGTCCGGCAATCGAGGGACCCGGGTTCGACTCCCGGTAGAGGCAGAGATGAGTTTTTTCCTTCCTTAAAAAAAAAAAAAAAAAAAATTAACATCTCAAATAATAAATATCTTCACAACATCCAGTCTTCCGTATATCTTGTATAGAAATATTTATCCAAAATATGTATATTTTCAACAATTTGCATGATCATCAAAATTCGAAGAGATCATACAAAGAACAGGATATAATTATCTGAATTTGCAACTTTTACGACTTATTGTTTTGTGACATATTATAAAAATTTAATTATTGTGCGTGTACACGTTTATAAATGATTACTGCTTATGATAATAGAATGATAACGAAGGTTGCTTTGAAAAATATAAAAATTTAATATTATAAATTATTTTCGACCTTCTGGAAGGACAAGCAGTCCCTTCGAGAGTCACAAAGTGGTTGTATATGTATGTCCATTTTTGTTTATTTTTGTTTATCTTTGTTTATTTTTGTGAATTTTTGTCTTGTCATCCGTCTTTCTTTTTTTCTTTTGTATTTTATAACATGTTCTGTCCAATAAAAAAAATTGCAGATCTTTTCAAATGATCAATGAAACTAATCTCGACTGTATGTGTTTTTAGCAATTCATGGGCCACAAAATATTCTATATATTTAAGAAACGTGGGAAATAAATTCAAGATCACTCTGTATCGGACTTAAAAAGTATCATTACGGGAGTAGCATTTTAAAAGTCACGGGTACTTTCATGAAGTGTTACGAAAGGCTTATTTTGTAAAGGAATTTCACGGTGGTATGGTAGGTAGTTGGTATATACAAGAATATCCATATTTGGCAATTTAACAAATTAGTAGCTGGGCTTTTATTTTGAACTCCATGGGAGGGAATGAGAAAATCAGATTTAGGTAATGCGGTATCATGAGATATTTTGTGTTGTGGGAGAAAAAAAATAAAACACGGTGGAAAGAAAAGTTTTAAACAAAAATAAAATTGGAAGAAAGAATATTATTGTCTTTTGGAAAAGAAAGAAGAAAATAAAAGAGAGGTATGTATGGAGCAAAGAGGAAATAATCGATGTTATCTCTCGCACTTCTTGGGAATCTCAAATGTTTTATAATGCAATTTTTCGATTTTGAAAGTTTGAGAGATAAGAGTAATGAAATATCCGCAAGCTCACTCCTTCTACTACCCTACCATTCCTTTCTTTGGCGTCGATTTGGGGATATAATTTTTCGCCAAAAATACCAAAATAGACTCTAAAGATACTTTTTATTAATTCTTAATCAAAATTATCTTTAGCCTATGGCTAAGAAAAATTCTACGTTATCATTTTAGTTGAAAAATAAGTAAAACATCTTTGAGAGAGAACCTCTTTTAGTCACTTAGAAAAACAGCCCTTGACTGAGATGGTCTTTCAGTAGAGTTCAACTAATTCCAGACCAGAAAACATTGATCCTATTGAGAGACAGTTTTTCTTATAAAGGTTGCTTTTCACTGCTCATTGTTTTTGTTATGCCAAAATATCGCTCTTGTTATCCATTTTTGATTTTATGCGAATTGAATTTAGGGGTAATGTTCTTAGCTGAGGGGGGTTAATTGTTATGTTTGTGGAAACGTTAAAAAAGTTTAAAAGCCGCCCATTTTTAAGATCGTTTAACTGTAGATGGTTAGATAAGTTTTACCTTCCATATAAAGGTGAACAAAGGGCCACAATTAGGCCTTAAAAATGTAATAAATAAAACTTTACTCTTCTTCAATTAAAAGCCGAAACCGAACAAAAAATACCTTCGTTTTTAGAAAAATTTCCTTAGCTTTTAAACAGTTAGCCGAGAAAGATTTTTGTGACCATCTCAGTTATTCCCAAACTGTGTTCTGCGGCACTCTAGGCTGCCGCGATGTACATTGGGATTAAAATTATACACCCTCTAGTGATAGGATCGTGATTCCAATATGTTAAACCGGTAGATACCACGGCCATATCACCGTACGGCTACCTCTGGTATGTCACGCCAATCCCATCACCAAGAGAACAGCGATGACCCAGCAGCGGTAATAAAATTGATAAACTATGGAAAATTATATCCCATATAGTAAGATATCCCTGTCTAATTATTAGCCAATCATTTATTTGAAGATATTAAGGATTGATTGCAGGGGAGAAACCTAGAATCTACTTGCATTGGTTTGTGCAGTTTCCATTCGTTATGGCCAGAACCACGAATCCAATACCCAGGACACATGGCCCCCAACATCTTAAAGCAGGGATCCTAGGATGGGAACTCTGTTCTCCCCCCCCCCCCCCCCATGCAGTCAGATTTTCTCCGAGCCCTTATAAAGTGAGTTTATGGCGTGAAAAACAAAAAAAATGGTAAGAATCATACCAGGCCCTCTAGCTGGACCCATGTCAGCCACAGCCTTGTGGGTGTCAGGCACATACCCTTGTGCCACTTCACTTTTCTGCTAAAGCTGAAGTTTTGTAACATATTTTGAATTATAATGCCATTCGTGAATCCACAGATCAGTCTAATCAATTGAAAGAGACTGCTGAGGAATTGAATTATTTTAACTGTAGCAAGATACTTTCCAAATATGCGTAGACATGAATTTGTTGCAACATTGAAATGCCAAATGGTTGTTGAGTTGAAACCCACCTTTTCGTCGGTTTGGAGCCCACATTAGAAAAGTTGTTCGGGAATCAACAAAAAACTGTTATCATCGGTCATATATCTAAACTTGAGTTGCCGAATATACAGGGTGATTCAGAAAAGATGGGAAAAACTTTAAGAGGTGATAGTACGCACCAATACAAACAATTTTCATCAAAGAATACCTTGTCTAACACAAAACGCAAACGTCTAGCGCGTTCCGAAAAGGCCGCTCCACAAACGTTAAAACCCCATTCCTGTTGAAATTCATCGGGAGAAAAAGAACACCACACATGCATGCAAATGTAACCTGGGGAAGAAGAAGAAACCCTATGCAAATCTGCGTCACAGTGAATAAAAGGCGCGGACCTGCATCACACCGGGAAGCAAGAAAGGATCCCGTTTCGCACAGCTGCTGATGCAAGCGCGCAAATGTTTTCGGATTGGGCAACCGTCTGTGGGGAAAACTCTCACCGTACATTCGTGCTACCTATGTGGTACTTCCGTCTGCAGCTCCGTAAATGAAATGCAGGTCTGCTATTCAGTATTACTAAAATGCGCCATTATCCCGTGCGTTACGACTGTTAGAACTGTAGCACGCTGGAATAACTTCACGGGGCTGGTGCCCGCGCCTTTTATTCATTGTGGTGCAGATTTGCATACGGTTTCTTCTTCTTCCCCAGGTTACATTTGCATGCATGTGGTGCTCTTTTTCTCCCGATAAATTTCAACAGGAATGGCGTTTTAACGTTTGTGGAGCGGCCGTTTCGGAACGCGCTAGCACGTTTGCGTTTTGTGTTAGACAAGGTATTCTTTGATGACAATTGTTTGTGTTGGTGTGCACTATCACCTGTGAAAGTTTTTCCCCATCTTTTCTGAATCACCCTGTAAAAAAATTCATACATGCATCATCAAATTGGTAACAGTCACTAATAAGTAAACGAAGTGACCGCAAAAATAAATATCCCATGCTTTTCTACACTGCTTTCTTTTAAATTTACATCTCACTGAGGTAGCGACATGGTCGCCAATTTTGGCGATGGATCCCAAATTCTTGAAATCTCATCTTGGTAGAAAATTTCTGTGATTGGACTGATATAACTTCCCTCTTCCACTACACACACTTTTTCCCGGAACACTTACCGGTTGCATTTCCAGATTCTCCTTCGCCCATTTATTCCTATATTCAATGGTAAACGGGTGAAAGGGGGAATGTTGGTTGTACTTTGTGTGTTTTCGGTGTAGTTTTTCTTTCATTTTGCACGAGAGCAACCTCCCACAACACCCCCCGTTTCTGTTCATTTCCTACCTCACCCTTCACAAATAAAATCCCGATCTCCTCCTTTGCTTATACTAAATCCTGTATTTCCCCGGTAATTTTTTTTTACTCGTGTCATGGAGCGGTAGGTTATTTTCTTCAAAGAAAGAAAGAAAAAAAAAGCAAGAGGGGAGAGGAATGTGAGAGACGAGGAGGTTGGGTTTAATATTTTCTTAATGAATTCCAAATCGAAAACAGAAGCGACTGAGTTTTTAAAGCGGTCTTGATGGCCATTTACAAGGAGTCTCTGGAGTTTAGAGCAAAGAGTTTGGGAAGATAGCTACCTTGGTGTTTTATTTTATTTTTTTGTATGAGAGAGAGGGGCTCCGCAAAAAACTGAGGCGGAAAGGGTGCAGTGAAGCTCGTTTGGTTGTATTATACCTGGACGACGATGGAATATGAAGAGCAAGATGGAGCTAGTACCATGAACAACGTATAAGAAGTGGGGAGATTGGTCGAAGTACAAGGAGAGGAGGAGTAAAAAAATTGAAAAATTCCAAATGACGCGTTGCCAAAAACAAGGAAATGCAATTTAGTTCGACAAAATCTTCCCTTGCTTATCTTCCCCTCTCTCTACATTACCCTCTTTTACATTGCATCTTGGAAAACAAACATTAAAAGAAGACGGTGGAGGAAATATAACCAGAGGAAGGTAAATTTAATTTCTTGAGGAGAGGTTACAAAAAGGTAAATACGAAAAGGTATATGAGGAGATTTATCAAGTCTAATCGTAGTCAGAAATTAAATGGACCACCGTTTTTTAATGGAAAACATCCATTAGTAACAAACTTTTTGGACCCGCAAGAAGACTGATTGCAGTGCCGAATCAGTCTCCTCCATGTTCTTCATAAATGGTTTTTCACTCATTTTTCTTTGAATAAAGCTTCTTTTCTTATGGAAAGATTTTTTTTTTCTTCTCCTTATTAAAAATAAGAAAAGATGGATTTTTTCTTTCTTTCTTTTATGATGCGTTTCTCCGTCGTTGAAAAATTAATTTTTGAAGTCAGCTTTAGAAATTATAAGGTTCTTTTCTTTTTCTTTTATGAGTATTAAATCGAATATTAATGATACTCGTTAATAGTAAGTAGAAATCACTTATTATTAACTTTCAATTGTATTTTAAGTGATCAGAATGAATTGATGCGTAATAAGATTCGAAATTATAATATTTGGCTTTATTTTTATTTTTAAAAAATGATTTTTTTTTTATAAATCTGTGAACTTATTAACAAGAATCATAATTTATCTTTGATTTATTTAGATTTGGTAGAATTGGCTCGTAGTAGGCATTGTTTTCAATTTCATGAGTTTTTTTTTTTTTGGTTTTTTTTACATCTTGTTTGATAATTTGTCTGTGTATATTAGATTGGTTAAAATGACTTCAAATGTTCAAATACCCTTTTTAAAAAGACAGCTGAATAACATTATAACTAGCATGCATAGCGGGGTTGCTAAACTTTTTTGAAGACAGTTGGTCGCATAAATTATTTAAAAATCACTCACTGGACTCAGAAGTGATTCTGTAACTGGTCGCGGGCCATAATGAACAAATCATCAACTGTATCATCTTCCTCATCAAAAAGTGTTAAGACAAGAAATGGTCCTTTAATCGAGGAAGAAATTACGGACTAGCAAAAAAAGTTACTCTAAGAATAGGTACTTCAGAAATGTGTTTTCTGAGTATATAATTTCCAGATCATTTGGTGTGACTTGTTGCAGTAATAGAAGCCTTTAAAAATTATGAAGACTGTTACATACGATGAAATATTTTGAACTAAAACCCCTCTCTTTTGGCCCCCGACGTCATCTCAAATCATATCCTCAAATTCTGCGCAGATGAAATTTCTAATTATCTCCTCATTATTTTCAACGTCTCACTGGATACACCTAATCTACCATCTGATTGGAAAATTAATAAGATTTATGGATGGGTATTAACCCATCCATAAATCATGTTCACTATCACTGTCCCATCCCCTTTATTTCAGCCCTATTGCAATCACCTCCTCATACTGCAAGCTCTTTGAACACATAGTTGCAAAAGGAAATCCGTACTCACTTCGACTCGATTAACTTTTTCTTCCCGAACCAACGTGGATTTAGATCATAGTTATCTGTAACCCAGTTAACACTTCTCATATATAACTTAACAAATACCATTGACAAAAACCTTAATCCGATATTATTTTCCTAGATTTTTCTAAAGTATTTGACAGCGTGCTCCACAATAAACTTCTAAAACTTTCTAACCTTGGTCTTAATGTTCAACTACTTAAATGAGTGGAGACGTTCGTCATTGATCGCAGCCAGTTTGTCTCATTCAAGGACCAGAACTCCCCGTTTCTTCATATCGAGTCTGGTACGCCCCCATGGTTCGGTCCTCTCGCCATTACTATTTTTATTTCATATAAATGATCTACCTAACTCCATAAACTGCCGTATCAGACTTTTCGCCTATGATTGTGTCATTTACAAAACAGTGTCCACTACATCCGACCAAAAATCTCTCCAACGCAACCTTAACATTATTTCCGAATGGTGCTCAACCTGGGAATTGCCCTCAATTCCTCAAAAACAGTTTTTATATTTGTATTTGTAAAAAGAATTCCCCACGGTTTCCCTTATTCGATAAACAATTCTCTCATCTCTGAGGTTCCCTCATTATAAATACCTGGGCATTATAATCTCTTCCGATCTCCGCTGGAATCTTTACGTTGATTATATTTTTCGTAAATGTCTCCAAAAGCTCTTTTTCCTTCGTCCTAACCTGAAAAACTCCACCCGTCATGTCCGTCACCTGTGCGTCCAGACACTTATCCTCCATGTTCTCTCCTATGCCTGTGAAACTTGGGAACCCCCCCCCCCCCCACTCAAACCAACATAGCCAAATCAGAATCTATCAAAAATACGTCCACTCGCTTCATTTTTAACTGTTTGTCTTCATCTGTCTTCATTACGGAGCTCAAGCGCCCTCAATATCCAACCGCTTACCTTTCTTACACTTATCTCTCGATTAACTTTTCTTTTCAAAATCCTTCATGGGTTTTTTTTAATATCGACACATCCAACATTAAAATTAAACCCTCAAATTTCTCTGTTAGACTCAACCACTCCCAAAAATTACAGCCCATCTTTGCTTCTTTGTTTCAATTTAGTTTCTTCCCAAGAACTATTATTCACTGCAACATCCTACCACCATATATTGCAGATTGTACAACGATTTCTGAATTTTCCTTTAACATCAATCGTCATTTTTGTCATACTTGCATCCTCTTGTATAGGCCTCGGAAAAGCAATATTGAATAAATAAGTACACATTTTCAAATGGGGTGCAGTAGCCCAGGTCGATAAGATACTCACCTGAAGTACCGCAGTATGTTTTCAGGTGTCGAAGTTCAATACCAGATTCTTCCTTGTTAGAAATTTCTTGACGCGGAGGTGCAACAGTAACGGTAACAACATATACAAATACAAATACATAATCACAGAAACAAATTGCTACCGCAAGGATTAGCTCACCACACCGAGGAGTTAGGGCATCAACCTCTCAGTGAGTATAAAAAAAGGCTGCCGTTCGAAATTCGCAAGAAACTGCACCGGTATAATTAGCTCTCGTGTGCAGAAAATAGTGGTGCAACAAAAGTGATCAAAAATGACATTTTGTAATTTCTTTGTCTCAACGTAATATTGCGTTTTTTCTGTTGAATATGGACATACCTGATTATTCCTATTCTGGTTTGCGGGGCTCGACTGTGATTTTCTGGGGCCTCGAACAATTTATGAATTGGGGGGAGACCTCGATTTAAGTTAAGGCCCTTAAAATTACGGACCTCCTAAGCGGATGCTCGCTTGCCAATATAGAAATACAGTCCAGTCGATCTCTCTATGCACACGAGTGGTGCAGTGTTAAGATGATCGTCTTCAATTATGAAGGTTACCGTAAGGGTCCGCTGGTTCGATCCGGGGGAAGAACATAGATGCAAATTCTTTATACAAATACAAACACAAAGACCATAAGAGGCAAATTGACCACCGAGGTGGCTGATAAAAGATGCCCATGAAAATATATGGATGAAATAAGGTATACCGAACTGAGGCGTCCACCAATAGATTGCACCTTCATTTCCCAACCAACTCCATCGGTACTAAATTGCTCTATGCCAATAAGACACCGGCGTTGGTGTACGGTAAAGTAGTATGTGTGTAGCTAATCTCTCACAAGAAAGTGTATAATGAATTTTGAATAACTTCAATTTTTTATAAAGATTTATTTCGTAAATTATGTTTGTTTAATTCAGAGAATAATCTTTCTTTGTTGCAAAAAGAAAAAAAATCGCAGACAATTTCCTACTCAATGTTTCCCACGAAGCGGAAACAATTCCTGAACATATGTTCTGTCAAGAAGATGTCGGATTGTCAAAGATGAAACGAAAAGTTAATGAACAAGTTGTCGCAAAAGAGACATCACCATACAATGAACTTTGACTGAAAGCCATTCATTTTACCCACGTTATTTTTTTTTAGCAGATGGCTACTTATAATATAAACCTAATTAAAGCATGGTTTTTTTTTCTTTATTCCATCTGTTGAAATTTATTTTTGCAAGTAGAGGGAAAAGACCCAAAAAAGCTGTCTGAAACATATACAGATCCAACTGGTATAGAAAAATATTATTATAGTATTATAACTGTCAACGTACTAGCCACACTAGTCTTGCCGTATCGAAACCTCTAACATGGTATAAGCTAATAACATAATAACGTCGAATTACAGTCGAAGTTGGTTAATTCGTAGTCCAAAGTCACTGGAAAAGAGTTCGAATTATCCATAATTCGAATTACCCAATTAAGCTATCCTGGATCTGTAAAACGATTACAAATTACAACTTAATCATCAGCTTTCACATTGGATAATAATTATCAATTATTAGAATTTTTTATCATCAGTTACGAAACTGCTTTCCTAAACTTTATTAATTTATAATTATAATAATCGATCTTAGCTTCTACATTATTCCACTGCTCTTGAATCAGCATCACTGCATTATTTCTCGACTATGTTCGATGCCCGATTTAAGGAAACAGTTCATGATCATTCATTACGAAACTGTTTCCTAAATTTTCCTTATCATTCTTATGTTACCGAGGAAATATACTTTCATTAACGTATCACACGATATATATATATATATGAACTTTTTCCGATACTTTCCATACTCTAATTAATGATGACAAAAAGATTCAGATTTTGAATGGGACACTTTGATCCATTGGTTGAACAATATAATCGATATTAAAGTGGTGCACTTTCTCGATACACTCCAGTTTAACAATGCTGTGGATTAGATAACAATAATGCTAATCATCAATTAGATCACAATAATGCTAATCATCAATTAGATCACAACGCTAATAAATTGGGAATAAGTAGAGAATAAGAAAATTTTCAAACTTATATTTGCCTTTAAAAATTTGTTGTTTAACAACTTGATCGAGAGAATCAAAGACTAACTTCTTGAAGAAATTCTTCAAACTAAATTTGTGCTCAGAAAAATCATAATTTTTTTCCTTGAACAATTACCCAAAAAAATTCGAGTTAAACAAGAAATTTTTACATTAAATTGGATGGAAAACACTCAAGAGAATTTCTTAAAAGTTCGAATCATCAGAAATTCGAATTAACCGAGTTCTACTGTATATGAATTTAAGTAATATAGACACAGCCATAAACCATGATTTAAGACAACCAAAAATGATTAAATTCCTTATAAATATATTATGTATTACTCAACTTCCGTTGTCTATCCTCATTAGTAATTTATGGAGAAGAAATGGTTCATTAGATTAATGGGTAAATTTTATTCAAATTCACTGCTACACATACGCGAAACTTTCGATTCTTGAATTACCCACTGACTGCTCGTTGTCAGTTCAATACAAACACCAAACATGGCCCCGCTCTGTCCCTTGTGGGATATAAGCAGGCTACATTGCTTGCGGCTGGGCCATGCTGGAAAAAAGAAAATGCCCCGCTAGCCATCAAGATCACTGTCCGCCCAACCCACGGAAAGGACTACAGACACTAACACCAAACATGACCCAGCTCTGAGGCAGATTACCTAGCGGCTGGGCCATGCTGGAAAAACTCTCTTGATGTCCGGGCCCGGCAGGCATCCCCGGCCCGTAAGCCACAGGACCCAATCCCACCGATGCCCCCATCGCCTCCGACTCACGGCAATCACACCCCCAAAGTCCCCGGAAACCCCCGCCAAGGAGCCCGGGCGAATTACCCGCAAGAGGCCAACGAAAACATCTCGAGCCATCCGCCTTCATCACTGTACTCTGTCCCCAACCATCAGCCAATCTGCAACACCAACTTCACTAATCTTGTCTTTTGTTGGAAGGGTTTTTTCATAGGTCCGAATCTGAAAATAGAACATGGAAAAACAGGATACATGTACAAATTCAGGTCCAATGAACTATAAATATGTAAGTGGTAATTATCGATAATGATCAATTGCTGGTATTAATAATATCACAAGACTGAAGGAGCCGGGGGTGGGGGGACTTTTCATTGCCAGTTAGAGGCATGTTTAGATTTGGATATTATAAATCCTAATGATGAGATCAAGTCCGAAGAAATTACAAAGTTCACTTGAACATACAAAGTTCAGTTGCGCAATAGTGGATTTACCGGTGGTATACATTGGAACACATGAATATATTGATGAATAACAAAAATTATGGCGTTTCATAGCAGTTGAGAAAGTATATATAATGTGATTATGAGCAAGTGTCCGGGTACAACGTCAGTCAGTTCAATGCAATCTTGTATTTAATTGCACTTTTTACTTTACTTTCAACGGCCTCTTAAAGAAATACAAAGGCCACAACGGGCAAAATACCCAACGAGATGGCTGAAAAAACATGCCTATAAAAAATATGAATGTCTAATATATCTTAACTATATCAAAACACAGCAGCCCAATAAGAGCAATAAAAAACCAATAATTATGCTAAAATACATATATCCATACTGCCCTTAAAAATTATGGTTTGTCTCATCAAAGTAAGGATAGCTTCTCGATTTATTCTAATATGTTTGTTGTATTTTTTTTCAAACGGGTCGATTCACGAGACCCCCCCCCCCCCAGAGGGAAGCTATTTCATTTATTCACAACCCTATTAGAGAAAACTCCCTGCGACACCACAACATAGAATTATCCTTTACTAATCGATACTACCACTACTACTAAACCCCACGTGCACCTCGTCCACATTCTTCTGCGGAACCTCCACCGAATTGATACATGTTGAAATGCACGTGTTGTGAACCCGATGTGAAGTTTGTTTCTATGTTATGCTTGTTATGTGTAGTGCTGCCATCTGCCATCAGTTTTTCTAACTTTAAGTGAAGTGTAATGACTACTAGTCGTTACTGGTGTCCCCTTGTCGAAGCAGTTGATTGACGGTATAATAACTCATGGGCCATATTTTATTCATCCCGTTGAAAATTTTAAACACTTCGACCATATCTTCGTCCCCCCGACATCAGCGCTATCCCAATGTAAACATATTTTTAAAAAAAATCAAGTCTTTTTTCATAGCTTACGTACCCCGTGTGTACATCAGACATTTCATATCCTGACATGTACATCAGACATTTTCAACCAGTTGCTCGTGAGCACCCAAGAGTGCTCGTCGCTCGTGTCTTATTTAGTGTTCAATAGGTTTTTTTTATCGACATCTTAATTTTAGTATGAAATTAATTGTCAAAGTTTAAGCATGAGTGAGATAGATATATATTTGACATCCATACTTTTTATAAGCGTCTTTTTCTCAGCCACTTCCTTGCTCATTTTGCCAGTTTTGGCCTTTGTATTTGTATTCGAGAGGGCGTTGAAAGTAATGTTGCCCTATTGGTACTTTTGTTTTGATCCTGGCCATAAATAGTGTTCGCAACTCGAGAAATGTTGAAGACCTGCTGTTGCATGTACATCGAAGTATCTAACGAGAAAAGGTCCGAAGGAAAATATAATGATTCCAACCTTCTTAAATAAAATCGTGAATTTGAAAAAATAAGTCAAAATTTTAATTATTGTCTCATTTACTCGACTTCGCAGAAGCATAAAAATTAAATCCACTTGATTATTGCATAGCTAAGATGAATTGGCACATTTTTGGCACAAAGGGTCTGTGGAACATACAGTATTATTAAATAGTTTGGAAGTAAAACCGTTGCGAATGACTCCTTTAAGGGAATTTGAAATGAGTGATAACAAATATTAAATGCTGAATATGGATACTGGAGAATATAGAACTTGCGAGAATATAGAACGAACAAATTTTTATTCAGCGGTAAAAGCTGAATAAGATTCAGGCTATGCGTTTCTCAGACGTCTAAATTCATTTTAAGCCTACAAATATTATACTGCCCATTTTATAAATGTTGTGTAAGTTTCACATAGAGTATTTAATAATGCAAATCAGTGTTTCTCATCCTGGGACAACGTGGTGCCCTTGTGGTCCTGGGATATTATTCTCAGAAGGCTTTGGTGTGAATCAAGGGAAAGAAGGAGCCATGATAAAAATGATTGGAAAGGGGGGGGGGCATAGAGAAGTGAAAATATACAAATGTGAAGAAAAAGGCAAAGTACGCCCCCCCCCCCAAAGCATCACTTCGCTCAGGGTCTCGTGATTTTAAGACGGTCCTATATAGACCCTACACCAAGAGGAAAGCTCAATGGACTTCAGCCCATGAGTCCAAAGACCGGACTTATTTATAAAATTTTTGTTCACAAAAGTTTACTCAAAAAATCGACTCAATACATAGATAGGGTCTCACTCCTGAGTGAGGGAGAGCCCTGTATAAGACAAGGGGAGCCGTAAGAAGGAAATATGTTCTCAAAGAGGCCATGCCTGAAAAGAAGGTGTATAAATCACTGATTGTTTACTACATCTGTAGACTGAAACATGATTTTTTTTGTAATTAATTTCTACTTAATAGCTAGCTACTCCCCTCTGAAGACCTGGTATTGAGAGGTTTGACTATATTTATGAACTTGGAAATGATTGAATAATATTATCACCCTAGTCTGGGTCGTGAATACTTGACTTACCTCCCATTGGTCTCGGTGAAATATGACTCTTATCAAATAAAGCCTATAATTTCATTCTGCCTTGGATGAAGCAAAGACGTTCCCATTAAAGGGGAGCATACAGGGCTTGTGCCCCCCCCCCCCTCTAAGACAAAATTTGTGAAAAATGAAACTGATAACGGAAAATAACTCTTCATACGTATATCTTGATCTACTTCTATAAGTTATAAATATTTTTTGAAGGTGAAATTTCTTTGGAAGATATTGTTTGTGTTTTTCTCCCACCCCCAAACCCGGTGTGCTCTCTCAAAACGCCCCCCCCCCCGGCAAAGCCCCGAGAAAAATCGGAATGTAATAACGTGTGGAAGTGGAATGTAACGACATTTTCAACATCAAAATCTGTGGCACTCGTACAAAGTATCAACTTCAAAGTTTTAACTTTGAAGTATCAAAATTTCGGCCAATCCAAGCTATGTTCTTTGAGTCTATTTTTCCCCACGACCCCCCCCCCCCATAGATCATATTTTTTTCTCGTGGCACCCTTTCCTTTACCACCCCTCCCCCATCAAGGAGGGAGACCCTTCTTACTTATTCAATTAAATTGATTTTTGAGTGAATTGATATTGAGGAAATATTCCATGAGTAAGAAGGTTGATGTTGATTGAGCATGTTCTACTATATAGTTCCGTCTCAACAACATGGGTCTATGGGCAAGAAGCTGTTCTGGAGCCCTTACTTCAGCTGGAAGAAACCGCTTACGTATTTACTTATTCTCTCACGTCTTGATATCATCATGCAGGATCCACTATTGGCATCATGTTCAGAGCCATGCCTGGATGGGCTCATGTGTTAAGATTGCCCTGGTTCTATGCAGGGCCATTTTAGTATCATCAGAGGGCCCCCTTCCTGGCTGAAAATTACTGGTATATAATGTACATACTTATTCTATATAGTATCAAATAATATTAAAAAGTATCAAATCTCATTATCGGGGTTACATCCTACGCTCTCAAGGCACCAGGCTGTGTCCGGGTGGACGCATAGAGCCAAGGTAGCCCTGGCTCTATAGGCAGCACTGCTTCACTAAAAGTAGTCACACATTTGTCCCACCATATTTCACTTGAACCTCTATTTCTTTACATTCGAATTTTTCTTCACAGCGCTTTGTGCCCCCCTCCCCCAGCAGCCTGTCATTGCTACTCTTCATCTTGATTTTCATCCGTGCCCCCTCTCCCCACCTTCCCTCCCTTGTAGTATCTCAGGACCACAAGGGGGGGGGGGCGGCATATAGCCCAAGGTTGAGGAAATACTTTGATACACAACTTCAGATCCTCCTTTCGTCAACTGCTAGTGAGACGCGACAACAATTCCATGCTTCGGCGTAAATTATGTCTCTGATTTCAGTCTACAGACTATTTATTGCATGACAATGGTCACGGATTCGGTGTCTCGTGGGACGAGATTCCGCGTGACGTCGCGTTCTTTTCCAAGCGTCGCGACGAAAAGACGAGATTCATTATATTTTTTAAAAAATTAGTTTGCTGTCTCAGTGCGAAGTAGTGACCATATGTTGGAGACAGGTTCGTACAAAGGCTCGTGTGAATGAAGATTTTAGATTCATGTGCGAAGAAGGACTTTCGTGATCTCATCGAGCTGCTGTACCCGGGACCCATCATAATCAGCCGTATTCATTTGAATCTGGTCTTCCCGAAATATGTCTAAAGTCAGAAGAAGACGAATTTCTGATATTTTCCCATGTAAGTAAATGATATTTGTGTTTCTATTCATTCCATCAAATGATTATGTTCAGGAAGTGAAAAATGTCTGATGATTGCATGCATATGTGTAATTTAGTGTGCACCAGTGTTTCTCAACCATGATTCCACCCAAAGCCGGGATTCCTCACGGACATCCTCAGAGGTTCCGTGATTTACGTTTTTAGTAATTTTATAGGGTTGCACGGGTCCCATGGAAGATGGGCTATCCTTTTTAAGGTTCCGTAAAAGTTGGAAAACGTTTTTTGTAAGGCTATGCAAGGCTACAATTTATCTTGGCCAACTTAATGGTATGCATCACGTTGAGATGATACATCATACAATTACGCCATTTTTTAACTGACACTCTTGAAATCCTCTACATCAGCGGTTCTTAACAAGGAATCTAAGCATATTTTCTGGGTACTTGAAATTATTTCAAGGGGGTCTATTAGCTTTTTTGAATTAATCAATGTATTATAACTCAATCAACTCATTTATTTTACTTAGTATACTGAATATTGTTCTGGAAAGGGGTCCATGGTCTCTCCCACCCCACCCCCTCTCTCTTTTCATATTAATGACACAATGGTCCCGTCGAGCACATGAAGTTAAGAATCTCTGGTGCTAAGGATACCTTAATAATAATAATATTCAGACATAATAGAATTCAATCAGATGATCATTTATTAAAGTATAATAAATTTATCACGTATTGAGATGTGTATACAAAAATTGCATCATCATTTATCGGTTTATATATTTATTTCCGTAAGAGGAGATTGATTTGCTTATTTATTGATCGGCATCGTATTACATTCGTCATGTACTAAATTGTATCGCGTGATGATATTGTATGCGTTGAGTATCAATGATTTGAATCACACGAAGTTAACGAGGTTTGTTAAATGCAGCAGGGGGTCTTCGACCTTTCCGAAATTGTGAGCTAAATTAGAATTTTCCCATAAAGCCCGGGGGCTGCCGAGTCACACTTTACATCACTCAAGCTGTGCCTATCTGACACAGTCTGAGTGATGTAATATGATCCACCCATCTCTTTATTGCAATTCGCTGATGACGTGAAGTTATTTTCTCCATTAGAAAACACTAGTAGCCTAAAAATTGCATGCCGACTACTTTTCCAGCGGAGTTGTCAGTATAAACCTCCATATTTCAATATCAAAAAGCGAATCAATGCATTTGGGCGGACGCACCGATCCTGAATATTTTCAGCCAGGCAATGAAATGTTGCAGAAATTAGATGTGTGTATTTAGGTATTGCAACGATTTAGGTATTGCACCGCATCCTGAATTTTACTGAACATTATCATTTCATAGTTAGCAAAGACAATAGAATTTCATTCATGTTATATGCAACATGCCGCAAATGTGATGCGCATACGTTGTCATATAGTTTCTGTGCGTACGTTCGACCGACTCTGAGTTCTGTTCACAAGTATGGAGCCCTTACAAAATGGGTCCTTCACCAAACCAATAGCTGGTCTTATTACGAGAGGTTTGAATTTCTAGGTTTGCACTCTCTGTCTGCAAATGCGTAGAATCGCTTCAGATCTGGAAATGGGCTACAAACTAGTCCACTCAAATGGTTTAACTACCGTTGGAAGAACCTTTATTCGGGATCACGGACAAACGAGCCAACCTACGTAGGGGTCACTTCTAAATAAAATACCAACGGCCAGAAGATATTGCTTTTTCAACAATGCCGAGCCGCTAGAATATAACATATAGTCTGCCATCATAACTTGTACACGCGACCTACGCAAGATTTGCTTCCGCTATTTAAGATTTCGACTTGGCTCCGCAAACGAAGTGCTTTCCGTACTGACTACAGTGGAACCTCCCCGTTAACGGATACTCTAGACGTCTAGATAGTGGACAGTGAAATCCGGCGAATTGTATAATTTTTTTTTCCAAACTCTAGTTAATAATAATAACGTGATCCACACCTATTCCCAAGGGATCAGCATGATCCGTTCAGGGAATTTGTTAGTGTTAGTAAACATCCATGCCCGAACCGGGATTCGAACCCAGACCTGCACAGTGAGAAGCTAGTTCCCTAACCACTCGACTGCCAGGTGGCAGTCATTCATTTATTCATTTATTAATTTTTGTTCATAAATCGAAAAGTTTATGATATTCAACTACGATTATGTTTAATCCAAAGCTCGTATTGGTAAATATTATAAATCGTCAATTAATTACTTGATTAACTGAACATAATTAATAACTATGGAGCCAGGATGCCGATTCCGAATGGTAATGTTGGTTTTGCTTGATGGTACGTGTGAAGAAAAAAAAGCCAACACCACAAGACTGATAATGTCGTCATGAATGTTTTTTATTTCTTATTCACACTTATTTTAATTTAATTTAATTTTTATTGCAAAATATATGTAGTGCTCGTATCATGTACAGGTTAAAATAATTAACTGGTTTAATAAAGAGAAGAAAGATTACAAAAATTTCTCCTATATTTATCAAACTTTCCATTTTTCTTTGAGAATTGTGCATAATCGCAGGTAAAAGTGATAAATGTAGTGAAATTTAATCAAAAACCTTTCTTCATCGAGACAATTGGTGATTATGCATAACCACCGCATCGGTGTTCACTTTTACACAGTAACATATACATGTTAACATTAAAATTTATGGGAATCAATTGCGACCGAAGCAAAACGTCGTATAAATGTGGAAGTCGTATAAACGAGATTCTATTGTACATCGTACCTCCCCATTAGTGGACACTCCCCGTTAGCAGACAAAATTTTTCGTCCCATGTTTGTCCGAGAGACTCTACTGTATTTTTTATTTCATTATCATTTTATTATTATTTTTATTTATTATTACTTTTCCAGTTTCATGCCTTCTGGAGTTGTAAAAAATAAACACGGTGCATAAAATTTAGACTAGTAAGACGGTATGTGCGGACTCACAATGACTTAATGTAATACCACCATTGTCATCTTAACGGATGGACCAACGGCCTCCGTGTTGAAAAAGGGACCAATTCTGATTTTTTTTTTCTCTTCTATTACGTATAATTTCAAAATTACTTATATTAGTTATATTACTTATTCTGGATTTTCATCTATTTCGTGAGTTATTTCTTTCATTTACTCTGAATTTTCATCAATTTCTGGAATTGGTGTTGCATTTATTCTGAATTTTCATGATTTTCATTTTCTGAATATTCGACTCCTCACACAGAATGTATAAAGGAGTGCCTTTATACATTCTGTGTGAGGAGTATAAAGGCACCACCTCTATCCGTGTTGCCCGGCAGTCGAGTGGTTAGGGAACTAGCTTCTCACTGTGCAGGTCTGGGTTCGAATCCCGTTTCGGGCATGGATGTCTACTAATACTAACAAATTCCCTAGGCAGGCAGATCATGCTGATCCCTTGGGAATACGTTATTTAAAAATAAATAAAAAGTAAAAAAAATTCGGGACAAAGAGGTCCCGAAATTATCAAGATGCCACTGTTACTTTAGCACCGGGCCCCGCATCTGGTAAGGGCGGCTCTGACAAAATGGCATTGATGAATGATATATCAAATGAATATTCACAAACTGGCTATTGCAAGGAAAGCTAGAAAATATTTATTGGGGTTTTTTTTTTTCGCCCGCAAATATTCCACGACACGGTAATCTTCTCGTCGATTTTGCATATCAAACTAGTGAGGCATTAACGACACAGAATTAATGCATTTTTATCCCTCTGATATACAAAGCTGGAGCAGCGAAATTACATGGAAATGGCACAGAAGAGTTCTTTGATATGCTTCTTTTTTTTCCACGGGAGATGGAATGTCCATTGCTAATTCCGGTCCGCACGGAAATGCAGCCAAAGACTTGAATCCAATTTCGGAGATTCTTAATAAGAGGAAAATTCCCTAAAGGCTTCATGCAAACGAGGTTGGACGAGTAAAAATAAATTTTGAAAAAGAAAGGGATTTTTTTGGGGGGAAAGGGCCCTTTTACGAATGAGAATATTCATAAAGGGGGGGAATGGGGAAGTGGTATTAAAAAAATATATAAATATAAAGAAAACTTTCACTTCATCAAGAAGATTTTCACTAGGCTCAGGGAAATCACACACACACTCAAGAAAGCTGAGCTTAATGAAAAACTTGAGATTTTTTTTTCCTTTCTTTAAGAAATAAATTCAATTATATTCCTACAAGAAAAGTGGAAGATGAAAAATTATTTCATTCCGAAAGTGGAAAATATGAGCGCGCGCGCTTCTGTTTTTGGAAAAGATTTACCTCGAGGCACGCGATGCCCCAGAAGAAGCACTTTCCTCTATCTCTTAATTATTCCGAAGACAAATTATAAATGATGGACTTTTTTTATCCATCTCTCCAAACGCATCGAATCCCGTGGAAGTCAATACGAGATTGCTGTTCCGTTCATAATGGGACCTGGAAAAGGACCACTTTATCATTTTGAACCAAATAATGCCTTTTTTTTTTGGTTCCTAGCGTTGACTAAGTAAATGGATTTTCTTTGACGCCAAACAAATCACATTTCAATTTTCAATTAATTCATTCCGTGAAAAAAAAATAAAATATCCTATACCCAAAGCCAAACTAGAATGTTTGCTGAGTGAGGCAAACATAGGTCTTGTTGCCCCCCAACTATTTTTTTTTTGAAATTCCATAATTTTATAACAGTTTTCTTTGTTCCCACCTAAAATTTTCCACCCCCCTATAATCTGCCACCCAGGACAGTTGCCTCCCCCCCACCCCGAAAGTGATTCGGCACTGAATTGTCTCTAGACGATTTGCCGGGCTATTGTCACGAATTGCATTGACTTCCACCCCTCCCTTGTTCCGGCCCTGCCTGCTTATACCCATCATCAAACGAAGAGCAGACCTCGTGACAACTTTGACTCACTGATGTCTGAAATCATCATTTATTGTAATTCTTGAATGCAATTTTTACAGGTATGTAAATTGTATGTTTAATTGTTGAGGAAGTGCTCACGAACACGAAAACCAAATGCGAACATTAAGTACTCTTGTTACGAACAACAGTTTGAAAATGACTGGGCCAGATCAGTGTTTCCTCAAACGCTGGGTTCTGACAGTCAAACCAGGCCGTGAGTGATTCGCTGTTTCATTTCCTCCATTTATTTTCCATTAGTTCGGTATATAGGGCCAGGCCTTCCACTCACAGTAAACAAATAAACCTGGCCGCCTGCTTCACAGAGGTTGAATCTAAAACAGTGTTTTCCAAATGCCACTTTCACAAGGAACCTTCGATTAGACGACTAAGGCATCAAAGGTCCTTCGGCTACACCATGCACCTTCAACCTGTTGCACGCCAGAAACATATTAGGCGTACTCTATGCGCGTGTCTGATTTCGCTCTGGCGAATATTTAACCAACGTACAGTTACACCTTGTACATATTGAATTCAAGGATTATAATCATACTGATTTTCTTTCGCATGAGAAGAGTACAAACAGTGCTCACGACTAGAAAAAGTTTGAAGATCTCTCTAGGCTACACCATATCCACTGGCTATACCTTTGCTCTAATGTCTGCTTTGCTCCTTATCAAGTTCCTTTACATCCTGGAACACTTACCATACTTTAACGTGTATAAGGCAGGGCTTGACAAATCCCATATGCCAGGTCTCCATGGCGACTAAAAAAATTTTATTGGTGCCTAAATTTTCCTATGTTTGTGTAGTTACTAAATTGCTGGCTGAGAGCAACACAAAATGTTTGGAATTTCTGGTAGCTCATCTATTAACATGAAAGAGGGTCACTAGCCCTTAAAAAGTCAAAAGACGCATTATTTTGGGCATTTTTCTTCCGGTAAAAAAAATGTTGGCAGATTTTTTTGCGATTTTTTCAGCCCCGGGTATAAGGAACACCCCCCCCCCCTGTTTTTTTGGCTTAAAATTTGGAAAAAAAGTTAAAAAGGTATACCTATAATACTATCCATGTATAAGAAACCCCCTTCCATTTTTGGGACCCAATTTTTGGCAAAAAAAGGGGTTTCGTATGTACGTTAAAATACGGTAATAAATACTTGTGAATCGCACGGACCGGTTTCTGAAAAGCATGTTCTACAGCAGTGGTTTACTGTTATTCAGTATCACTTCTTCTACACTTCCATTATCCTTCAATTCCAAGGAATCCCGGTTAAGAAACGCTTCAAATTAGAAATTTCCAATATAAAAGAAATTAAGCTCATTCAATTCAACTAAGTGATAGGTATCTCTACTTCTAATATTCAGCATTCATAATCTTCAAAATCCGCAGTTTTCGTGTTTTAGATATTAAGAAAAAATGGCACCATATATATTGGAGATGAGAGGAGGAAAAAAAGTATTAAATAACAAATTAATGAAGCTGGAGTTGATGGATAAAATTTTGATAATGTCAGTTCCGAGAGGACAGGAACAAGGAGTAAAAGGGATGGGAAAAGGGCGGAGATGGAAAATTCATTAAAGCTCTGATGATTCCGCTGCTTATCACCAGATGATGAGCGATGATATGGTGATAGCAATCTCTGTTATTTCATAATGTCCATGATAATGACCTCGAGATGGGAGAAGGAGGAGAAGGAGTAAAAGATGAGAGTGGGAGGGGAGCTGCTGGTGCTTGCTCCTCTCTCGTTGTCTCTTTAGTTCATTAAGTTTTCGGAAAAAGCTTCATTAACCCGAGGCTGACGTTCGAATTAATTGAGAAGAAAATGCTCCGTAACGTGTCGTAAAATTGTTCTTTACGCATCACCTGTTGAAAATAAGACGCTTTTTTTTCCCCTCTCTAAGGGTTTCCTCAATTTGAGAGGGAGAAAAGTTGCTAGAAATAATGCAAAAATATATTATATTAATTGATATCGTTATATTTTTCATTAAATCACTGACGTTATGCAGCTTAAGAAAAAAATGAATGACTGGTTGGATCGTTTTGATCGTTTTTGTCGCACCACGGTCATTTTCTGCACACGAGGGCTAATTAGACCGGGACCTACAATTTATTGCCGATTCCGAACGGCAGGTTTGTTTTTCGTACTCATCGTGAGGTTGGTGCGCTAACCCCTCGATGGGGGACTCCCTGCGGTAGCATTTTTATGAATGACTGGTGTGAGTGCGAAATATATATATATATATATATAGAAATTTTCGACTGTTTTGGGGGAAAAATAGAATAAGCTTTAGTTAAAACAAATTGACATGTTATGAAAGTCAATAATAGTCGTTGGTGTGACATTTTTTTCAATCAATGTTTTTACCCTTTCAGGCTAATGTTTTTACCATTTCATGTACGCACGAACGTAGAGCTGCTTTTTTTTGTAGATATTATTATTTTTATTTTGCCTTAAGTAGCTCAGCCCTAATTTCAAAGATTGTTGGTGTTTTATCGTTGAAAAGTCAGTGCAAAATTCCCTGAGGTTGAAAAAGAATATACACAGCGAAAGAGAAAGATAGAGAGAAGAAAACCCCACGGTTTGTGAGAACTGAGTCTGAAAGAGCTATATTATCATTGAAGTCATACACTGTTCGGATATACATTAGAACCTCTCTTGACAGACCTAAATAGAACCCAGGGTCAGCTTGCGGAATGAAAATCCGGTTAATCGAGGGAGATCAAGCCAATACAAAATTCATTATATATATGTGTTTAATATCAAATATTTTTTTGATTCATAGAGAAATATTTCAATTCCAGTGGTGTAGATGACAGCATACTCTTGCAAGGTTTGGAAGAGGGCCTAGGTTCAGGTCCCGGTAGAGACCAGATAACTGGTCTTTCTTTCAGAGTTCACCTCGGCTTAAAATTGAGAAAATATCTGTTTCCTTGATATATAGGGGGGAGAAAAAGCCCTCCACCTGGGGACCATTTGCAAACATACAGTTAACAAAGGACAATAAAAACATATAGTTAAATTACAATAAAAAATTGGAGATTGTTTTTAAAACTAAAAATTACTGAAAACACGGATACTTTATTCAATATACAGAATGTTCAGTAAATGCCAGCACGGCCTTTATCTCATCAACCGTCCGTCGTAGAACTATGATTCCAATTTAAAAAAATGCTCAACAGGCATTCAATAATTAACCTGTACCATTTCTGAGAGCGAAAATACAATGTGTAACCAAATAAGAAATCTAAGTTATTATACGGTCTCCCTGTGCTCTAAATTCCAATTAGACAGTTTTCGCTCTGTCTCTCCCCTAATGCAACAAAAAACAATTCCATGTTTCTAATTTCAATATTCACAGAGATATTTAAATTCGACAAAAAGAGGGTTTTTCCACATTTAACGCGGTTCTTTCCCAAATTTTCTCCGTTTTTCGAATTCGAATATCCCTGTGAATATTGCAAACGTAAAACGGATTTTTTTTTTTTTGGCATCGGGAGAGACAGCGCAACAACTTTCTAACCGGAAGTTATAATAACCGGGACCATATAATAACTTTGAAGTTTTATTTTGTTATACACTCTTTATTTTCACTCTCAAAAGTGGTATAGGGTAATTTTTTAACGTCTCTTGAGCATTTTTTAAACTAGAATCATACCTCTATGACGGACGGTTGATGAGATAAAGGCCGTGCTGGCACTTACAGGGCACCCTGTATAACAAGATCACTAGCAACACAAAGTACGGAACAAGATTTTCTCAGGCCGGGAAAGCTCAGATATAAAGGGTGCTGGCTTAATAGGCCTTATATAACAGGTAGGTTATAGCTTAGTTGCTAACATAGTATTCGTTATATCTGATGATTTCGTTGATGCGTATGGACTTGTGAGCAAAACATTCGCATAGTCTTCAGGTTTAAGAACTAAAACTATCAAATCTTTCCACAGAGGCAAAAGTATAATTCTACATCACTTCTTAAAACACATTGTGTTTGGAACATTGTCGGGTAAATATTTTCAAAATTTTTTTCTGAAAGGCAAGGAACTATAACTATTGCCTTCAAAAGTTTGCAAATCTTGCAAAACATTGTTGGCTGATAATTACCGTTTAAAAGACTTTTTTTGGCATATTTTCAAAAATTTAGTGAAGATTGATCAAAAACACATTGACCTTTATACAATAAAACTTCTCATATTACCGGTACAATTTTTTTTTAACATTTACGTATTTAAAGATACGTTCGGCTAAGTGGATATAAACGATATCATTGACTAAAGAAATAGTGCAGATGATTTGTTAGTTAACTTTGTTAGATTTATAGAAATTTTATTCATAGAAATTTATACAATTTTAAGCTCTTTTATAACAAAAATTTTGTGATAATTTTCACATAATTTTGATTTTGATAAAGCTTTTGTTTTTAAAAAAAGCAACACATAATTCCAAACTGAATTTTCTCGATTGATACTTCATCAGAACATGCCAGAATTTCCTGATGGAAGAAACACGCCACCTATTTCGTCAGCTTGGACAAACTTTATTAACCTCAGTCGAGACAAAATTTTCAACACGTTGCAAGAGATGGCTCCCCAATTCGCATCCAAAGACCACTCGGACGCAGCAAATACAAAGGCGAACTCTTCAGTCGACCATACGTAAACATCACCCCTCCACGACTCATTCGTGTGAATTCTGACCACGAGGTCCTGATAACGGCTCTCCATTGAAGAGCCGAAACGCGTCGACCATTCGACCAATTGAATTTTATTTGTCTTGAAAACGTGGCAATTTTTTTTATAAATTTAAGCTCTTTATTAGCTTCGAAACAGCATGTTATAGTCCTTTTACAACTAAATGAAGATGTTGATTTATATTACTTATAATGTTGATTATATTACTAAATGCATATTATACTAAATGTTTATCTTAATTGGCATTGGTTCGGTACTCACGGGCACTTTTTTCTTATATCAAACGATTCATTTGAAATTTTTAAGTTCATAAGTTACGTTCATTTAAGTTCAGACTCCCAGACATAACAAATACTTTAAAATATGTGTAGACAATATTTTATTCTCTTCAAGTCTTACAATTATTGGAGGTTCTATTGCACAATAGTAACCACATAGATTACTCATAATCACTTTTTTCTTACAACAAATGATCCATTTTACTGAATTTTTAATGAATTTTCCCCGTATATTCAGAATCAAGAAACTTTAAATACGGGAAAATATTCTAATTTCTTTAAGCCTCTCTTACAATTTCGAAAGCAATAATTTCGGAACGACATTCAAGAAACTCAAAGTGTGAATTCATATCGAAACAACATATCTTTTCTGTACAACGCAATACGAGTCGAAATACGATCGTCTTTTTCTCCTATTTTTTCAACACAAGGAACATCAATCTTTTTTTGTTCAGCAGAAAATGATCGATTTTTCAATGTCCTTCATGTACTTGGTTTTTTTTTATTTTTTTGTTCCCTTCCAAGCACCACATTCAGTCTATATTGAAATCCAATTCAGATTTACGAGAAGACCGAGTCACCACATACATATATGTGAAAATCCCTTTCTCTATTTTTTTTGGCTCCCTTCAAGTCATCTTTGTGGGTGAAAAAAAAGAAGCGAATGTTTGGCTCTCATTTCCTCTCACTTTTCTTTGCTCGCATCACCCGATGACGACAAAAGCAAAGCGATGTTGTCGCATGCAAATGAGTTCTTCACGAGACAGCTGATCTTCCATGTCGATAGTCGGCGGCTTCCGACAAAGAAACAAAATTCTCCTCAACATCATTCTCCCAAAATAGCAAAAGAAAACCTCCCGTAAAACTTTCTGCTTTCGTTCGTTATCGTTCTTTTTTGCGTTCCATTCACTTTACCACAAACAAAAAACGAATATATGTGTCAGACCTTTTTCTCAAATATTTTTCTATACTTCTTCCTTCCATGCTGAAGAAATATCCTAGTTTTGAGCTGTCACTAGTTTCGTGTTTTGGAAAATAAATACGCGAAATTTTTCAGTGTGAACCGTTATTTCCTATAATCCGTGGGGAAAAAAACCCGTCATAAAAACATCAGAATTTATTTGTGTGGATTATAGACCACTACTTATTATCTACCAGTTCATTTTCAGATATTTTTTATTAAATCCACAATTTTATTTTTTATTATTATTGTAGAAAAATATGCATTTTTCGGGGAAATTGCGTTTCTTAAATTTTCGTTAGCAGCGATACAGATCACTACGAGAATGATAACCAACGCTATCCTCAGAATCAGTGGTTCTCAAACTTTTTCACGTCTGACCCCCCATTTAATAAATATTTTATTAGTGGACCCCACTTCCCCCCACATTGTACGAGAATTTTATTGCTGATCCCTCCTGTTATAATTAACTTCATTCAAAAAATAGAACAGTAACACTACACTACCATTTGCTATCAAACAGTTTTCTTGATTTGTTTCTACGTATGTAAATCAATTCTAAATATGTATCGGCTATTGTAGATGCAGAATTTTAATACATTATGGTATATGATGCATATATGTACACTATGTATCCAAAAGTTTGTAGTTAAGACATTTTTTGATGTTAAGACATTTGCTCGAATTTCTAGAAGAATGCTGGGTGAATCGTTCTGGATTTTCGGTCATATATGTACCCTATATTTGCACTCTCCATTTCCACTGCGAATTTAGTCCCGAGTGCATTTAGGGAACCAGCAAAGAATTAAATAGGAAAAAAATGCTTTTGATCAACCGTGTATCAGAAAAAGCTGCAAATCATTTGCAACTGTGAAAAAATATTTTACTAACGTTGTGCAATATTTCTGTGCATTTTCGTGAGAATAGCACGTATACTCACGAAAATATAAATGCTTTCTATAAAAATTTCAATTTTCATCGCATGATTTTTGCTTATAACATGCCGATATTTCAACTTATTTTTTACGAAATTTACAGAAAATATGCCGCTATGCATGAGATATACTGTGTAGAAATATAAAATGTGACAAATTATTATTCAATTAGATATGAGTATTTTTAGTAAATGCTTAATAGTTGCGCATGCGCAAGAAATATAAATTTTGTTTTTCTTAACTTTGTAAAATTCTGTGATGTTAAATATTATGAGTAAAAATTCTTTTAAGCCACTTTAATAATTTGTGGAAACCCTGTAGAATTTATATCGCCCCCCCCCCCTCATGCCAGAAGCACGAATATGCAATGTCTTTGGAAAATAAAGAGCGTGGGAAATGACTTTTCAATGCTTACTCTGCCAATGCTATGGAACTTCCCGCTATGGAAGATATTTTCCTAAAATATCCTTCAACATGTGTTTCAATAGGGATAAACCGTGTTTCAGGCACAAAACTTTCAAGTTCTAAAATAAGGGATCCACCTAGCTGATAAAAAAGAGGGAAATTTGCACATTGGCATGCTTCTGACATGAGGGGGACGATAATATTTTCTCGAAGAAACTGGAGATCCTGTAGTGAGTGTTCACTGCAACATCATCTTGCATGGAAAGTATCCAACATTAAGGCGCACGTAAGAACTTTCTCCACATGTATACCTACTGTTGTCTAGACCAGTTTTTCTAAACCACCGGGCCGTGAGTGATTCACAGTTTCATTTTTCCCATTTATTTCTCGTTAGTTGTGTGTCTGACCGGGCATCTCACTCACGCAAAAGAGATTTACCGGGCCGTGGGCTTCCAAAGGTTGAGAACCACTGGTCTAGACTCTAGAGACTGCTTTTATTTATTAGGTGTGATCACAAACTAAAAAGTTGGTGAGAGGGCTAGAGGAAAAAATACACAGATTTTTTGCAAAAAGTTTTTGTAACGTGAGTGATGCTGAAATGCAAATTACATTAGCATGACATAACTCGTTCGGAGAAAAGATTGTTTGATAAGAGAAGCAGTACCGTTGCGGTTCAGGTTGACTGTTCAGTTAACAATTCAGCTTGGTTCGACGGCCAAGCGCTGCTGCTAATTCATTTCCTTGAACGCTAGGCCAGCGTCAACAGTCAAGGAAGGAAGGGAACGACACGCAAGATGTTCATTTCGCGCCTGCCATTTCGCATGCCTTGATCATGTGAGTGGCGAAGTGGATAGGTGAGTGACCATATGAGTGACAGAGTGGGTGAGTCACTAACAGAGTGGGTGAGTGGGACCATGAGTGACCAATTTATGTGGTGGTAGAGCGTATGAGTGAGTGACAGTATGCGACCGTAACAGAGACCAAGTAAATGCGATCAATCATACGGTCACTCCCTTGGTCACCCATACAGTCATTAACTTGATCACGAAAATGGTCATTCATTTCGTCACTCATACAGTCACTCATTTGGCCACTCCACTCATATGGCCACACAATTGTTCCAGGGCCGTAACTAGGATTTTTGCCGCCCGGGGCAAACGTTATTTTGATGCCCCCCCCCCCCCCACAACTTTAAAATTCGATAATTTTGTAATGGCGTTCTTTGTTCCCACCTAAAACTGCCATTCTGTTAATTTTGCCGATCGAAACAGTTGCTCCCCCCCCCCCTAGTTCTGGTTCTGACTTGGTCAGTCATACTGGCACTCACTTACTCATACGGTAACTCCCTTGGCCACTCATTTGATCACCCATATGGTGATTACTTACCCATACAGTCACTCACAGTCGTTTACTCATACGGCCACTTACCTATTAACTTGCTATAGCCCATAGGAGAAATGTAAGGCTGGTTTTTTTCCCCTACGGCGGGGAGGAGAAATCGATCTATGATGATGGTTTCGAGACTGATGTTTTGAACCTATATATAAACAAACTTTGATTTGATTCTTGAGTTTCGCAACTGTTTCCGATTGCATTTGTCCCTGGTGTGCAGAAATTGGATAATGGTGACAAATAAAACCAGATGACCGGATCGACGCGGAGCCTTCTTCCTGATATGTTCCGGCCTTGGGAAAATATGAATTTTCGAGGGCCTCATATTTACAGGGTGCATAGGTAGCAGGCGTATGGCATTTTACTAGTGGACTATTGATCCTAGAGGCATACTTACAATTATAAAAATTATCCAAATAACGTGTAGAACTCAGATGCATCATGCATATTTTAGGGGGGGGGGGGTATAAGGACACCCTGTCCTCAAAAACGCAATTTCACGTTTCTAAGTGCGGCATTCGCTGAAATCTTTGAATTCAAAAATCGGGGGAAAGTTGGGGAAAAACAGAAAAAACTAACGGACAACGCTTCTTTCCCTCGTTTATGCTCTGTTCTTTTCCCCAATTTTTCTCCATTTATCGAATTCTAATATTCAGCGATTACAAACTTACAAAAAGAATTACAAACTTAATAAACGGTCTTTGTAATAAACTTAGCGTTCGATTTGCAAACTTAAAAAAAAACTTACACTTATAAACTTATAAAAGCACTTACAAACGTGAAACTTCCTTTATTGGACTCAGGAAATACATGGCAACTTTCTAGGTTATTGAGCACAGGGTGTCCATACAATTTTTTTTTTATTTTAATAACTATACAACCCCCTTGAAACATGAATGACGTTATCTGAAGTCTGCACGTTATTTGGATACTTTTTCTAATTGGAAGTATGCCTCTAGGATCAACGGTTCGGCAGTAGGATACAGTAATGGGAATTGAGTAATCACTCACACTGTATAGTGTTCTTTGAGACCAAGGCATATGCGTGGGAAAGGAACTTGTGAGTCGGGACTAAAATACAAAGCGAAAAAAAAATTGGGTCCCTGAAAATATGTGGGCTCGTACTCCGTTTGTCCATGCGAGAATGAGTCCCTAGATCGTTGTGTAATGTTACTTACTATACAGGATGTTCTGTAAGTGCTAGCACGGCCTTTATCTCATCAACCGTCCGTCGTAGAGGTATGATTCTAATTTAAAAAAATGCTCAGCAGGCCTTCAAAAATTACCCTGTACTAGTATTGCGTGTGAAAATACAGTGTGTAACGAAATAAAGAAATCTAAATTTTCATACGGTTTCCCTGTGCTCTAACTTCCAATTAGAAAGTTGTTGCGCTGTCTCTTCCGATGTCAAAAAAAATCCGTTTCTACGTGCAATATTCACAGAGATATTCGAATTCGAAAAACGGAGGAGATTTGGTAAAGAACGGCGTTAAATGCAGAAAACCCGTTTTATCCGCATTTAACGCTGTTCTTGCCCAAATTTCCTCCGTTTTTTGAATTCCAATATCTCGGTGAATACTGAACGTAGAAACATGGATTTTTTTTTTTGGCATCTGCAGAGACAGCGCAACAACTTTCTAACTAGAAGTTAGAGCACAAGGAATCCTTTTATAATAATTTAGAGATTTTATATTATGCTATACACTGTATTTTCACTCTCAAAACTGGTAGAGGGTAATTTTTTAACGTCTCTTGAGCATTTTCTAAACTGAAATCATACCTCTATGACGGAAGGTTGATGAGATAAAGGCCGTGCTAGCACTTGCAGTTCACCCTGTATATCCGAAAACAAAAAAAAACAAAAAAAATTAACTCATGGCAACTCCCTGAAACACAAATGATTTTCAGCCGGCAAAAATGATGGAGGAAAATATTTATTTTTCCGAGACCCATATTGATACTTGATTAAACTTCGGGTCGAGTAAATTATATTTCGGCTTCTCGCGGCAACACTTACTGATTCGTGGTGTTAATGGAGAATCCAATACTGCCTAGTGAAACTGACTGGTCGACGTCACCGTCACCGTCGTCTCTTCGATTGAACTCCCCACCCCCAGCCCTCCCCATGGATGGCGCAAAACATAAAAAATAAAAATATCGTACTCTCTTGACAAAACGCAACGGGTCGGATAGTCATCAGTTGCAGCGGTGTTGGTAGTAGTAGATGGTGCTATTGGTAAGTTTGCGCTGTGTGCTGAAGCTACCAACCCCCGATAGTTGATATCGGGGATAGACGAAGGGCAGAAGTGGCTCTAACACGTAGATCTTGGGAAAGGATGAGAGAGGACTTGACTGGAAGAAGAGGGTTGGTGGTTGGATGGTATGCGTTGGTGTGTACGGGGAAAAAGTAGAACAGCGTGTGCGACAAATGTCACACTATCGACACCCGATAACTTGAAGGGGAGAGAAGAGGTTTATATATATATATATATATATATCTTTTTTTTTTTTTTTTTTTTTTTTTTTTTTTTTTTTTTTTTTCTCTCCTGTGTATGCGACGCAGACATTAATCGATGGTATATGGGTCCTATAAGAGTGTTTGTGTCTGAGAATGGAAGAGAAGATCAGAAAAAAGGGTGGATGGAGAGAGATTCGCACGCCATTAAGAGAATCATCAAAGGGAGCCAAAGTCATTTATTTTTGGCTGGTGATGCGCTTAGGGCATGCGATACAAGTCAAACTTGATTTTTTTTTTTTAGTCTTCAGTTAGGTTAATTTTAGAAATATTAGGCATACAGGGTGGTTCGCTAAAAAATTTATGCAGGTAGATTATAATTAAAGTTCCCATGTACTCTGAATAGTTTTTGCCAAAAACTGCTTTTCCGAATACAGCCATATATTTTAATGAGACCGTGGGAGAGATATTTTTCAAATAACAAAAAAAACTCAATTTTCGATGACCAGGTGAAAAAGTGGCGCTTTTTTTATTGAATTTTCCTTTTCCCATGGACCATGTTGAGTATATACCAAGTTTCAATGCAATACGTCCTCCAGTTCGGGCACCACATTAGTCTGTGCAGTGACAGTATACCGAAACTACTCAGGCCTATGTAGCGCCCATTCTGGTAGACGTATTCCATTGAAACTTGGTATATATACGCTATATGGACCATGGGAGAATGTGAAATGCAATAAAAAAGTGACACTTTTTCACCTGGTGGTAGAAAAGTGAACTATTGTTGTTTTTTTTTAATTTCATAAATCTCTCTCCATGGTCTCATCAAGATATCCTAAAAATTATGCTGTATTGCGATAAAAACCGCTCAGAGTACAGGAACTTCAATTACAATCACCCTGTATAACGATATTTGTGGAAGGAAAATGAAAACTTTTAAATTATCCCCCAATTAAAAATTCGAATCAGTAAAATCTTTGCCTGTCTTCATTTTTCCGATGGAAGTGCACCCGGTAGCATTTGAATGAAAATTTACTGAGATATCGGTAGTTGAAATTCTTGATTTTTGCCGCCTTTTACGGGCTGAAATCGTCGAAGTCTTGGAAGAAATCTAATGATTGATTTGAATTTCCATTCAAATATTCCATGATAAAATTTCTTTCGGTTTGATTGGGGGGGGGGGGGCTTAAATTTTACTTGACGACGTTTTTCTGATAGGAAGCCGTGCACAAATTTCAATTTTTTTTTCATTTACGCTGATTATCATTTTACGTATATGTAAATACCGCATGGATTTTCCTCATTTTGTTGATATTTTTCCATATTTTACTTTGATGTTAGAATCAACCATACCTAACCGAAACACCGAATCCAATCCCGACTTTATGCTAGATAGAAATTGCAGCAGTTGGGAGGAAAGAGTCCGAAACTATATCGGTCACCCAACGAGGTTGACTGAGGTGTACATTGGTTATGTATCAAAGTCCCCTATTACTTAGACTTGACAAACCGTACATGCAACTCGTTAACATTCCCTCTGGGGAATTTCTAACAAATTGGTGCATGCAGGAATGTGTTTCGCGTTAATTAAATACGTAACACTAACGTATTTATGCTGTCATAACAGGGCCGGAACTAGAGAGCGGCGACAGGGGCAATTTCCCCGGGTGGCAATCTTGAGGGGACGGAAAATTATCCAATTTTACAATGAAAACGGAGAAAATTACGTTTTTCCCTTCCCCTAAAAAAATTATTCTTACGACCCTTTGTCACCGTTATGGTCGTTTCCTGTTACATTGGTGCTCGTGGATCAGGTATCGTGGGCTAGGGCCCCTGAGCTAGGATCTTCGGTGGAACATCAAGCCAGACTTTTCACGGGCCTTCTGTAGTGAATTTATAGCGTGAAAAAACAAATGGGCCCCAGAACTGGAGCCCTATGAACCCCCAGTCTTGGAGGGGTCCACGCTGTCGCTACCATACGTCTTCCATATTTTAAAGTGGAACGGCAAATGCCTGAATTTTCATGTTATGTAAGATATACAAAGTGCCCATAAATTTGCAAACAATTTAAAAATTTATGAAAATTCAAAAAAATTTGAAAAAATTTGTTCAAATTTCTTTTGTTAAAGGCACTGCACAAAAGCAAATCAATGGAAATATTCAAATCAGAGTCCTATACAATGCAGGGTGTACGCTTAACAGCACATTTATAAATTTTCCTGTGACTGGCGCTTACATAAGGTTTCATTATGATGTTGACAGTTGTGGATAAAATTGGGGAATAAAGCATTATTAGTGAGGTTTCACCACACGCATGAATAGCCGGCTAAATCTTTACGAACGTTTTAGACACAGAAGAGATTTGAGAAAAGTTCAGGGCCAATAAGTCCTGCGCGACTTTCGTGCGGTGCCCTCTGTTGACAGAAATTTTCACTAATTTCTTCCTGTATCAAAAAAGAAATCCTCCGTGAAAAAATAACTTTTTCGCAAACCGCATTCAAACTTTCCAATTACTTTGTTTTTAACTACTTACGGATTTATTGGACACCCTGTAATTATGTTAATAGATATATTCATAGAAGTGCTGCCATCTGCCTCCGAAATGCAAAAGTGACAAGTTGACGTGGTTAATTGTATAAATTTTAATGCTTTGAACGCGTGATTGTTCTCTGTGGAGATACTTTTTTGATGGAGACACTGTGTCACGGCAGTTTTCAGTGCCACGAAGCGTCTCGCCATTTGACAGGAGTGACGCAAACGCAAAATGTTTTTGAGCCCTTACCTTTTGATACCTTAAAAGTATGATTTTTGTTTAACCAGGAATTGCACGCAAGTATTGCTTCCCCCTTCCCCCAGATACTAAGCGCTGTATTAACTTTCCTTCGATTTCCGCGCTTGTATTTTTCTACAAAAATGACTGTACAAGTCTTTTCACACAATTGAACAGTTCAAAAGCATTTCGATGGAATGTTCCGCTGACCAGTAGAAAATCTCCTCGGATCAGCGCCTGAAGAACAAACGCTATTCTGAAATCCCTATTTAAATTCATTCAGAAAGAAATTGAATCCCTAACTCGGAGGAAAACAAACAAGAAATAGGATTTTCCTCGACTCGACCAGGAGAACTCGAAAAATACGTGGTAGAAAATGTGTAAGAAAGTAAGCAAGAACAAGTGAAAGAGGAAAAAAAGAAATTGAAGTTTGAATTTCAAGAAGAACAGAAAAAAGAAAAACACAAGAGAAGGAACTTTTTTCCCGTCCGTCACCTACAGTAAACACCTACAACAGCATCCAGGATGACATCCACCTCTCTAAGTTAACAGACAGACAGGGTGGATTTGTGGGAAAAGGTTGTTTTCCATCCGAAGGTAATAGGTTGCAAGCCCGAAACGAAGGCCCAGGTCACTCTGAAGTTTTTGAAGAAAGAAAAAAAGCTATGATGACACATACTTTCGAGCCACACCACCAAGCAGTGGCTGGTCGGTGTGTGCGCTGGAAGGTCAGGGCCCGCGGTCCATTAGGAACGGACGTGCCCGTCGAAGGGGACACGTTCCAATTCTGCCGAGGATTCTACGTCCCTCAATCTCTCTCTCTTACTCTAGTTCTTTTATATATATTTTTTGGGCTTGTCTTTTGGTATGGCCAAAAGACGTGACGAACGTCCCGAGTCCCCAGCTGCCTTCTTCTTGTGCTGCTGCTGCTGCAAAAATAACGGACTGTCTTCTTCATTATTTTGAGAGCAGATACTGATATTCTCTCTCTCTCTTTCTACCTTTATTTACCTTGAGTTGTTTTTTCCTCTCCATTTTTGTTCTCACTGCTATTTACTTCTGTCTTCTTTCTTTGGTTTCGATACCATTGATTTCTTCATTTCAGGAAGTCTTTGTATATCTGAGTTCAACACATCGAACCTCAAGCAGTGATTAATGTATCAAATGTAATAAATTAACCCTTTAAGCTGCAATGACGAGATATCTCGCCTCCATAAAAGCTTCTTATTTCAGCATTGACGATCCCAGGTACTTTGTAAACTTGATTTCTCAATGGAAAACCTACACCCCTTGGTTTGCACCGGCTGAAAATCGGAAGAAAGCCTATTTCATTAAAAAAAAACATGACATTTTGAAGAGGGGTTTAGTGATTTCTAATTGCCGCTTAAAGGCTTAAAAAGATGACGTGGGCTGCAGGATAAAAAAAATCCCGCATATTTTTTATCAAAATCCCAATGTAGGGTACGTATCGCGAAATATCGCCGATGTTACTGCGTGAAAATTATGAGAGTATGATATTGGGTCGGAAAGAGTTCTTGATGAGATGAGGTACTAGTAGGTTGCCCGACTAATTCACTTTTATGGCTTCAGCTTGGTCATTATCTTCTGTGACTGAAGAGTCCTTGAACCAAGCGCAAATTCAGATGCGGACGATCTCACTCGCGTGTAGCAGCCTAAATGCATTTTACAACATTTCGAAGATTACGTTTCATACATAGCTTCCAAAAATAACCTTTCACAGTGTGTCCTGTCATAACACGCTCTTAAATGGTTCAGAGCACTGTGGTGCTCATACAGGTTTAAGATTTTTGTGTCTATGGTACGAAATCTCCCAAACTCATTTACTTCATCGATCCCTTCTCAGAAAAAAGGAAAGATAGGAAAATAAATTCCTAACTGCCCCCTTCCTAACCAACCTATCTTGACCAACCCATCTTAACCAAGATCTTATGCTGCGTCTGTAGCTTCTAACGGCCACGTGGTTAGTTCCATCGCCCATTTTGGGAAACACTAGTCTACCTTCACAACTTGTAAAGCTCTCGTTACGCGCTTTGAACCAGGTTGTTGGGACACAAAGCATTTTAATGCAGCTAATTTTTTAAATCAATTCATTAAAATTACCTCAAATAACCAGGAACTCAGTTAAAATAGGGCTATACAATAAGAGCTTTTTCATCTCTTTGATACTGAGCTTGCCGCCTTGGCTCAGTGGGCGTGGTCTCGCAGCTGCTATGGAACGTCGCGGTCCTGCTACTTTTTTTCTCGCAGACGACATCAGTTTACAAAACATACTGTAATGAAGAGGATTTTAAAGTGAGCGAGTAATTAATGTGTTCATGATGTTGTTTTGGTGTCACTGTATATGCGCGAGTGGTATTTTTATAATATATATTTTTATTGTGATTCTTGTGTAAATCAGTGACAAACAAATATGAGTTGTTGTCGATTGCAACGTACAAAAACAATTCTCGGATGAATTTCTCTTAGATAAACACTTTATCCTTTGGTGGATAACGGTGCCGTCGGAGACATGAAGAAGAACGGTTGATAGCTTCGAGAAAGAGTTTTTAAATCTCTCTATGTTGAGAGTGAGACATACGCTATTAAAGAGCTTGCTAAATTGAAAGAGACTCACGAAGGAGTTCCCAGATATATGCTCACAAGCTATCCCCATTTATTGTAGGATAAGGGCTTTATCACAATTAAAAGTTTGAATAAGGATAAAAAAGTGCATTCAATAAAGATTTAATAAAAATGAAAAGAAGTCGATAAAATCTAAGAAATAGTTGGTGAGCAATTAATGCCCTTGATATCAGCATTCAAAATAATAATAACTTTAAACAATTTTACATTATGATTTTTTTTATATTTGCTTCCCATGATTTTATGTTGCATTTGTATTGGTAGTAACGAAGTCCAAGGCTTTTAAAAGCTACGAGAAAATTATTCTTAGTGGAAGTTACTTAACAAAGCAAATGCGACACTTCTTATTTTAGAATGTATGAATGGCTGAACGAAGCGAGCCGAAAAATAAACAGATACTGATTAAAATAATCGAAAAGACGATTTTGGGAAGAATTCAGAAAAATGGGCAGTACACACAGAGCGATTGTGCAAACCACCGTAATTTGCAACTCAAGCAAAGCGGGAGCACTCGGTTCTGCAGAAGAATGGCGTCACGCGTGACGTCGGCTCCTACCGACTCCAGCGCCTCATGAGATAGCCGTTGTTATACGGCCCTGTGTTAATCGAGTTTCATATAATCGGGTTCCTACCTGTAAATTTTAATCATCAGACCCATTAATTGAATCCGTCCAGATTTCTCATCGCGAACCACTAGACGCGCACAAACAGAAACACTGTCCACTTATTTTTATTTTGAAATCCATCGTCTGTTAGAAAATGGGACCAAAAAATATTTTGCCTGCTAAGAAGAAAGACCAACATCCCTTAGCCGATGGCAAACAAATGTTTTAAGGCTGCACACGTGCTACTTATGAATGCCGCGGTGCTAAAATAGGGGAAAAAAGTGTTCTGTTGTCAAGCAAGTAGAAAAAGTTTTGTACAGAAACGTGCATCACCGTCGTACATGCCAACGGAAAAAAAAAATGACGATAAAATGGAAAGAGAAGACAAACTCAACTCTTCTCTCTGAAGAGTAACAGCTCTCCCCATATTACGAGATGCGAGTCAACAAGTCGATGGACTCGGGTATGTTTGCAGTGCTCTCCCTCATTCTCTGTATATACCATACCTGGACAGCTGGACCCACCAAGAAGACGTTCCATCGATTCTTTTTATTTTCTTCGGCTTTGATATCTTGACAATAGCGAGGCCCTTCAGTTTGACATATGCCAACCTTCCTCCCCCCCCCCCACACACACACACACATTTACCACCTCTGAATTGATCAACCTTTGGCATTTTGAATGAAATGTTACAGAGTAGTTCTTTAAATGCTATTTAGTAGCAAATAACTCTCATTAATTTTATCGATTTCTTTCCGGCCATAAAATTCTTTTCCAGTCACAGTCGGCACCGTTTAAACGGATATCAACGGTTCCAACACATAATATCCGATTGAACGCTATATTCGATTATGTGAGGAACAATTCAATTGTTGTTTCACACCGTTATATTATACAGTTTGTAAAATGTCGCATATATTTTGCAATGTCTTCAACATTAAACTATTCCTTTGCTGCCATCTGTGTAACCACCGTTTTTGAAGCAGAAAAATTTTCACAGTATTAAAAATCGTTGTTGATTTTTCTCTACTTTTTGCTTAGTCGTGCTGTCGCAAAAATGCATTTGATAACTGCATTTTGGCTCTTTTAGTATGAAACCACTGAAATAAATCTTGGTCGACACCATCGAAATTCGATTTTCCTCTTCCGTTCTCTGATCAAGAGCTTCCGTTCTTTCGCCAATCTTCAATTTCATCAAAAGTTTTCTTAAAGCTTGACGCCTGAGATTGAGAAATTCGATACTCGTTGGCAATTTTAATTTCGGTTTTATTTGTTTTTTATTGCATCTAAAACTTTTAATTTCTTGCACAAACTCAAATCCTTCATTTTCTCGCTCGTTTTTCTAATTTCAAGACATTGCATGAAGCCATTTGTTTGTGCAGATTTTTCGAAATTATTTAAAATGTTAAAAATAAAATATACAAATAAAATATAAAACAATTAAGTGTAGACTACAGTTTGGACACTCCAAAACCCCAAGTCTAGGATTTTTATAGATCTTAATCGGCAACATATTTGACATAATTTCCAACTGTTTTATCCAATAGAAATATTATGTACAAAGTGGTTAGTATGTATATACAGTTGGTCGTTTGAATCACAATATTCGATTAGGTGTAGAAACTTTGACGTTGTCTATATGGGCGGAATTTTGATTGAGGATTTTATCCGTATATAAGGAGGCTACTACTACTAAACCACACATGCATCTTGTCCACATTCCTCTTCGGCACTTCTAACAAATTTGTAGATGTTGGAATGCGTGTTGTGAATCTTGTTTCAGTGTAATGCTTGTTTAAGTGCTGCCATCTATTTTTCGAATTATAAGTAAAGAGCAATTATTGAATATTTGTGCTGTTGTAGGCCTGTTGCTCTCAGTAGTGAGGCTTTTAAACAGGGAGAACGGCTAGAATTCGCACTTTGAACGTACAAGCACGCTGTACGTTTTTCCGCTACCCGATTAAGCAGGGCTAAACTGCATTCTTGGAAAAATTTTACTGCGTCCTAATTTCATGTCTAGTACGAATGAATTCTCGTACTCCCATAGCTTGTTATCACAGAAAGCGTTCCGATAATGTAGTGATGGGAAAACTGCGGCCCGCTTAGAGTTCTATCCGGTCTGCCACACATTTCAAAATAATAGTATAGAAATTTGCAATTTTAGAGTATTTTAAAAATTATGTAAAGGGTTGTTTCTTTTTTGCAAATGGAAAACACAGTTGTAAGAATTCAAATAGAAATTGATTTATAAGAACTTTTGCATATGAAAAAAAAAAATAGAGCACGTATACATTGTCTCATTTATGATAAAACCGTAACAACCTTCAAAGTATGCAGTATATTATGCCACTTCATTTAGAAATCCTTATGAATCCTGAGGTTTCTTAATCTAAGCATAAAAAATCCAATTATGAATAATGTCTGAATATGTCCGGCCCGTTAAAGTTTTTTCTTTTGTTTTTTGGCCCGCTCCTAAAAAAATTTGTCCATCACTGACATAATGCATGTTTGATCCAATGAGAAGGTGATGGAAATTCCTGACCATGCGTATCAATTAAAATCCCATCGTTACGCCAACCAGTGTATGTGTAATCGTCTTTAAAAAGCGTCGGAGCTGTGAGAACAACCATTTCTTCCCAATGGGCTTCAAATCAGCGTGCGAGTTCTTTCAATGCTTTCGAAGAGAAGGAGAGTGCAGACAAGTGTATATGACTTGTTGGAGTCACAGGTTCGGATTATAGGACAAGTTTCACAGTACTGAGGCGAATTTTACCGTTTCCACTTCAAAATACGGAAGACAGGAGGCAATACCACTAGAACATGAAACATGTTCATTTCTGACAACATAAATACGCTATAGGGTCCGCATTTACACTCAGAACACACATTCCGGTATGAGCCGATTCGTTAGAAATTTCATTTAGGAATATGTACGAGGTGCATTTACGGTTAAGTAGTAATTTGTTTCAGTGCTTCGGTTATTTTTTTAGATTATTCTCCGGTGGGTGCAGTGGGTGGCAAAAGTTTGAGAACCACTGTAGCCTATTCGTATTGTTCTTTTATCAAGAACGAATAATGTCATGCTGATGTGTGATTCACACCGACCATCTACTACGCTTCTGTAAAATGTACACAGCAATAATTTTTTCCCCCGTAGCCCTCGCCACTCATTTGATCTCACTTAACATATGTACTCCTATTTCATATTATCGAATACAATCGATTTCTGAAAATCACTGACGAGCACTGTCGGAACCGATTTCACTTCTCATTCACGAGAGCGATCAACAACATTACTATGAAAAGTGTTTGCTACCATAACGAGACTTGAGTATGATGATAAAAATAGATTGTTTCCCTTCAGCATCTATGAATACAATCAAAAAACAATGCATATAGTTCTTTCCTCCACCACACTGTGGACATTGGAGGGAAGTGAGAAAAGTACCAATTTCTCTCAAGTCGAGAATTTTCTCATCAAATCTTTTTTTCCATTCTCCCTTCTTCCAAGAAATACCACGAATAAACACACTTTCTCTCCAACCCACACCATCAGCGCATCAAAAACGTAGGCACTTTATATATCCTTCCGCGCTCTGTTTGTAAAAGTCCACAAGGTTCTGCTGCTGCTTCCGTTTAGTCCGTCAAGGTTGAAGCGAGGAACATATGTAGAGAAAAAATGAAAATATGTCTATATAATAATAACAACAATAATAATAAGTCGAAAAGTCCATCTCGGGGGATAGATTCGGATATACACATATAAAAGCATTACTTCGGTGGAGGGAAAAAAAACCGTCTTTACACTCGGAGGGGGTGGAATTGAAAAGAGGTCCATTAGAGACCTTTAAACCTTGACTTGCCTGAAAAATAAGAAAAAGGCAAAGTCCGTGGCGTATTTGCCAACCGTTTAAGTGACAACTTCTTTTCTGTTTTCTCTGAAGGAGCTGCTGCTGGAACTTGTCTGGTAGCAAGCAGGTGGGCTCAGCCCTCCTTATGTTTGCTCTTCTTCCATCTACAAAAAAAACTCGTCGCAAGGTTATGGACAAATGTGCGAAAAAATTTTTCATTTGTGTTAAAAAATAAAAGCATTTTTTTTCTCGTGATTCTCCAGGGGGTAAAATGTCGCTAATTTTTTTATATTATTATTATTATTATTATCATTATCTGCAAGTTGTGAGAGCAATAAATATGTCAGTCGCGCGTATTTATAGACCAGCATTTCTTTTTGGAAGACGCTTGTTTTTTTTTTATACAAACTATTGTCTAATGTTCGGAGGTGAACCGGATGTCATGTGATTTCTAAACATCCTATTTCTCTCAACGCTCTTGACTGGACGTAAATATTAGTAACGATTTTTTGCTCACGAAGCAAAAATGTTTCACATTTTTGTTTTCTGTGAAGACCTTTTTTTTTTCTTCATCTCAATTTTCAGAGGGCAATGATTTCCAATTCCTAAAGGGTGTGTCCTAATGATCGCTCGTGAGTTTAGAGATACAGTCGGCTCCGATTTAGAGCGGTATTCACCGACATGTGGTTTAAACTGTAGTCACAATTTTTGAATAATCATAGATTGGTTAAAAACCTGAATTTAATCAATATCCGTCTCGATCTCTAATCCAAAAATTGTGACTACAGTCGTCTATAAGCCGTTTAAACCATGTCGGTGAATACCGCTCTAAATCGGATATCAACGATTTCAGTACACATATCCGATTAAGCGGGGTATCCGATTATGCAGGAAACAATTCAACTGCCATTTTACAACGTTAGTACAGTTTGTATATTAAAAACTCATGAAGGATCAATATTAATAATGCTTCTCGGATAAATTAGACATCAAAAATGACATGAAAACTATATTTAATTACAACTATCGCAATTACAACTATCGCCTAAGATTTTTACTTTTCATTAATAAAGTTAGCACCCTCTATTGGCTCAACAGCATAGGCGGAGATAGACTTGGAAGTAGTCTGGGGGGGGGGCACGGTCATTATTGCTGGGGGGGGGCACGATGATGATGATGTCAATTCATATCTACAATTATACATTAGATCAGTCGACTCTACCTTTGACGCTGGGGAGGGGGAAGAGAAATGCTCCCCTCCGTATCACCGCCCCATGCTCAACAGTGAACAAAAATGAAGTAATTAAATGTACGTATTGAAAACAATTTGAATACTTAGAGCAGGGCTGCAACTAGATAATTTGGCACCGGGGGCAAGCGGAAATTTTGGCACCCCTTGCATATAGAAGAAGCAGTTAAAAGGTGAATTCGGTGCCATTCTGGTGCAACGCCCGGGGCACCAGACTCTCCTGCCCCCCACAATTACGGCTCTGCTTGGAGGCCAGTACCTACTCTCAAATGTTTTTTCTTTTTATCTCAACTTAGTAAACATATTTTCCAATAATTCCAAATATTTCATTGAGTGTACAGAGATTTATGTGCATCAACAGTTGATGTGTGAAGTGCAATATTCGATTAAATGGGTAAAGTCGTTGAAATTATCATATTAAGAGGAAAAATTTTAACATTGTCTCTATGGGAGAAATTTTGGTGCCGAAGGATTTTATTCTTTTTACGCAGGGTATCTGTTTATCAGATAAGGTGGGGCTACCTGTATTTCAGGCGTGAAGGTACAGGTGTCCTATAAATTCATAAGTAGTTAAAAATTCATAAAAATTTTGAATTTTCAAAAAAATAAATAAATAAATTGGTATTATATTTGAAAGTTGATTTGCGGAAAAGTTATTTTCACAACGGAAGTCGTTTCAAATTTTCGTCGATAGAGGACACCGCACAAAATCAAATCACCGGAAATATGCAAATCAGTCTCATAAAATGCAAAATGTACGATTAACAGTTTATTTCTGAAATTTCCTGTTACTGGGGCTCACATAAAGTTTTCATTGTGATGTTGACATTAGAAGATGAAGAACCATTGACACAAATTCCCGGTTCAAGCTTCACGAATGTTTTGGATATTTATTTAAATATCATACCGTCTCTATATTGGTTTTTATTTCCCTGTTAGGTGTCAGCATGTCCCGAATTATTTCTGTTCATCTATTTTTCGTCGGGGTGTGGTTCTCGGATTATTTTTCCCATTCATTTACTTTTTGCTGGTCCGCAAAATATTTCTCCCCTTTTGCCCGGTCAGCGAAATCGTTCAACTGCATCATTCACTGGTTCGTTGTAGTAAAAAGGTTGAATAACACTGTTCTAGAAAAATTTTTTGATTATATTGACCTCTGTCATCATGGCACCTCGGCTATAACGTATAGATGATTGGCATTCCTGATAGAATGCAATGATCTCTAATGTGCAGTCGATCCTGCTTATAACGTTTATTCCGCGTGGTATGACTTCTTTTCGTGGTCTCAACTCTAATTTCCATTAAGCTTTCCCGTTGAAAACGTTGTCCCGCTTACAATGTTTTTCCATGACGGGAGATTGGTATCAGTTGGATTCACCGTATAAATGAATTTTTGGCGTTTTTGAACTTTTTTTCCCTGAGAAATTCTCAGAATTTAACCCCCGAGAAAAAAAATTATTAGAGATTAAAATATATATTATATCATGTTTTCTCTTGCAAAAACAACTGGAATATAAAGGTTTTCCCCTATTGAATGAGCGATTTCTTTCATGTCCTCTATCGATATTAGAGGTTTGGCGTCTCTTTCCTTGGAAATAAATTTTCATTCAATTTGTCTCCAGAAGAAACAGTGTTTGCTATATAAAAGATATAGCAAAGATATATTATAGATATAAACAAAGATATAGCTACGTAAAATTTGTAATATAATAAATGTAAATAATATATATAAATATTGTAGCAAATGCAATATTAATAAAATGAAATAATGTAGCATATTCATTATGGCACGTGATACCATAAAATGTTCATTTTATAGACCCCAAATTAGCTATGAAAGCGACTCAAGTTTCTTCTTATTAATATTCCAATGAAATGGCCATTTCAAGATAGGCTATAGCGTCTGACTATATACAGGGTGTATCATAAACTCGTAAATAGTTCAAAAATTCATAAAAATTGAAGGAACTGGTAAGGCATATTTGAACACGGTTCGCAAAAAAATTGCTCTCTGGGGAGGACTTTTTTAGCTCAGAAAAACAAATTAGTTCTAATTTTTTGTCGATAGAGTTAGCCTCACGAAAGCAACTCATTGGAAACATACAGATCAGACTCCTATGAAATGCGGGGGGTGTACGATTAGCCGCTCATTTCAGAATGTTCCTGTTATTGACGATTACATAAGTTTTTCATTGTAATGTTGGCATTGGTGCATAAAGCAATATTGGTGGGAGTTGAACAATAATCTCAACCACGAATCACCAGGTGAAGCTTTACAACGTTTCGGACGCAGAAGAGATTGAAAAAATATTCAGGTCCAACCACTCTTGCTAGATTTCCATGCCGTACCAAAAAAAAAAAAAAAAAAAAATTCTCCTTCGTGAGAATAACTTTTTCACAAACTTCCAGAATAACTTTCACAATTTCTTCCATTTTTTTTTTTTTGAATTTCTGAACTATTAAGACGAATTCATGGGATACCCTGTATTTGTATAAAACGTCCAATTCATAGTATAGCATCTGATTACGCCCTCCACGCACTATTTAAAAAACGTCACACAGATTTAACGACACAATATCGCTATGCAGAATTTGGCTATAACCGATTTCAACAATAATTTGGAAGAAATTATTATCATTATTATCATTGTTTCAGACAATATTGCAATGAACGACGAATTCCATTGGTTTGGCCATCAATTCTTTCATTTCCATTATCTTTCTCCAAGCCTCAAATCAATTTGAGAACCATACAAAAAAAAGGAACACGTGTCCATTTTTTTTTTACTTTATATAATCCATATACCCTACGTTTCTTTTGCTCTTTTCGTACTCGTATATATGATATTTTTTTTCTTTTATCTTGATCGTCTCGTGGACGCTACCGACAATTTGGACGGATGTGCTTGATCCCGGGCAAAGTGAAACGAGAGCATCAAGAAATAGCAGTTGTATGACTTTTTACACACATATACGCAATGGAAAAAAAAAAAGACCAAAAAACTGGTAAAAGAAAAACGATAAATAGCACAAAAAACATCGCTTGAAGTTTTTGCTCCATTTCTCTGATACGAATTCTCTTTTTTGTTTTCTTTTATTATATCTTATTCCCGAGACGATATCGTCGGAAAGAATCGCACATTTGGAGGGAAAAAAATACATAAGAAGAAACAAAGAAAATAGAAAAAATCGCAATCTCTCTCTTTCTCTCACATACGGCAAACTCATTGAGCATAGTGCTTTTAACCTGTCTAACCTGCCTCACGCTGTCACTCTATGTGATTGGTCGGTAAAGTCAGGGCAAAAAAGAATTCTGAAAAGAAAAAAAAAGCGGCTTATATGAGAATATAAGCTAAAAAAATAATATTATATATATATAAAAGTTGATTGGTTTCTGAAAGATGAAAAGGAGGCAGCTTTTTTGCACCCAACTACGGCCTGGGAGTGATTGGCTCAATTCGGAGCCATCAAAAATTGGACGGAAATCAAAATTGTCGGTCAACCGACCCTCTACTTCTTGATCTCTTTACTCGGGTTCTTCTCCAAGGCTTAAGACATGGTCGTGTCTTTTCTTTTCTCTACCACCGTTTATTTACGAATTCCATTAGATTCTCTCTCTTTCCATCTTTCTAACGTAACAAGTTTAAGAAGAGTTTTGGATAAAATGGAATTTTTTTCTCCTTGATAGTAAAATTAAATTAGAAAAAAGAAGATTACATAATCTCTGAAATAATATGTTGGAAGTATCATGTAATGATATCACAATGTAAAGAAAAATGACGGGGTGTCTGTCTAATAGCAAATGGTATTTATTATTCAAGTTAATGTAGAAATATATTTAGAATGTTTTTTTTTTTTTTCATTTCTCTACATGTTTACAATTTGATAATTTTTGTCGCACCACGGTCATTTTCTGCACACGGGGGCTAATTAGACCGGGACCTACAATTGCCGGTTAAGAACGGCAGTCTTTTTTTTAAATTCACCCAGAGGTTGATGCGCTATCCCCTCTATGTGGGACTCCCTGCGGTAGCAATCTATTTCTGTGGTCACGTCATCGTTTCTGTTGTACCCTTGTGTCAGGAAAGTTTCTGACAAAGACGATTGATACTTCTTCGAGTGAAAATCGTGAATTTCTCTCAAATACAACATGTTACATCACAACGTCAGATATCTCTCTAGGGGTCTGTAGCCTATGGTCCGCTGGCCACATGTGGTGGTTTTCGCCGTGACCTACCGACAGAAGATCATACACAATTACGGAAATGCTGATATGAAATACTTGAATGAAAGAAATATGTTCAGAATTATTGAAACAGAGAGATATTATTCCAAGAATTAGCAAAAGAAGTAATTTCATAATTGTGTGATGAAAATTCATTTTCAATAAAAGGAATGATTTCACATTTAATGAAAATTCTTATTTAATGGAAAAAGTAGTTTCATAATAAATAAAACTCCTCAATATTCTGAAGGCTTCTGTTTGACTCGAAAGGTTTGGCCCACTCCTTAAGACACTGCTGTAATTATATCAGGTCCTTATGAAACTAGATATCATCTTACAATTAACGGCAGTTTGGCCTGAGGTATAGCCTACTTGAAAATTTTCAATTAGACCATCAATGTCTAAAAGTTTGAAGACTCTCCTGTTCTAGATAATTATTGTACTTTAGAGCAGCGGTTCTCAACCTTTTTTGAATCGCTGAGTCCTTTTTAGTAAAAAAATTATGTGGCGGAGCCCCGTAGACCCATTTCGAAATTATTCATCAAAGTTACTGATTTATTTTTACTAATTGAAAATATTTATAATTATTTTTATTTAATTTTACTGTTTTTTTCCCCCCTCAAGCGGCCGCGGAGCCCCAGTTGAGAACCGTTGCTTTAGATTAGAGGTTAAAATAAGAAATTTCCCTTCTTGCCCGTGGCGACTACACCTGCTAAATTCAGTGGCCACTTACGCACGCGAACAAAAAAAAAAACCCAAAAATTAAAACGTTGGTTGCGGTTGTAACTTTATAGGGTGGGGTGCTCTCTTTCCCTCTCTCTCTCTTAATCCATACATAAAATTTTATTCATTGATATTGAAATCCATATAATCAGCAGAATAATAGGCCTCCTCCATGTCATGGAGTCTGGCTAGTTCACGGAAAGTTTGGCCAACGCGTAACTTTGGCCAATTTGCAAAATTGCCGATCACTCCTCGAATCGCAGAGATTTCCCATATTTACCGTTGCATACACGATGAATGTAAATTTTTATAATTTGTAGCAACAAAATTCTTAAATTTTTTTCATTGATGATATACGAAAGAGCTGTTGTAATTATAAATTATTTTTCGAATTTGTCTGAAAATACTGAACGGGTACGAGCTCGTAGATCCAAACGTGTCAGCATTGAGAATGACTCGCACAAGTTGCTTCCGATGGGAAAATAAAATTTTCAGTTCCATTTACGTTCTGAAATCCTGATTAAATTGACGGAAAAAATAATCGCTCAATTCTTCGCGATTAATTTCTAGGCTAAATTTCTTAGAAATAGATGGGTCGGGACAGGGATGATTCGAGTGCCCATGTCAATCGACGGAAGCCGCGCCCAGCCATCCTCACAAAGACAATAGGATGCGATGTCGCGAATTGTCACGTGACACCATCTTCCACTCAGTGTCATCTGATGTCACCAAAAGGCGGAGTTAAGCTTAGTTGAAGTCGCGAATCTATTGGCTCTTACGCGACAGGTAGGAGAGCAAGCATACAACAGAACACACACACACCACAAAACTTTCGGTGTCCTCCCCAGAACGCTGGGCCCCATCCTTGGCAATTTCGCTAGTAGATATTTGGCGATAAGAAACTTTAAATTTGCCAAACACGGCTATCGTTACAAATACACAAAAAGAGAAAAAAATCCAAATCGGAAATTTCGTAAAAGTATAACATTGAAAATTTTCCCGAAAAGAATTTTGCATTTATTCAGAAATGTTTTTTTATCAGAAATTTTGCGGCAAAAAAACAAAAAAATTCAAATCAAAAATTTCGTATTCACATTCCCAAAAATATTTTTTTAAATCGAAAATCTTCCATTCATTCATCCGCAAAAAAAAAAAAAAAAAAAAAAATTGCTTCACACACACACATTCCCAAAAATATTTCTCTGAAATACAATTTTGCATTCATCCGTAAAAAAAATTTCAAATTAAAAATATGCATTAATTGGCAAAACAATTGCATTCATTCACAAGTAGGAAGATTTTTTGTCGCAAAGAAAATGTGTTCAAATCAAAAATTTGCATCTATATGCAAAAATATTTTTTCAAATGAAAAATTTCGCATTCATCCGCACAAAAAAAGATCGAATCAAAGATATTTCATGCATCCACGAAAAAAAAAATTCATCCAAATATTTGCATCCATTCACAAAAACGAACTAAACTCTAACGATAGAATTATTTTTTCTAGTTCAATTACGAGACGAAGTATTAAAGTAGGTCACTGTAGGCCTCACAAAGTTCGAGAATTCAGGTGCTGAGTCAAATTACTACCTACCTGTATGTTCGGTTCAAAAAGTGAAAATTATCAAGATTTTGCGGAAAAGTGGGTAAAAAGATCAAAAATTTTTGCATTTATTTTAGTCAAAAATTGCGAATTTCGCATTTATCGCATCCATTTCGTAAATGCAAAAATTACTTATCCCTAGTTATCATGCCTAGGCATTGGCGTACGCAAAGAGGAAGGTTGGGGTTCTAACTCCTCCTCAAGCCGAGATTATGGTGTTATTTTGCAGGAAAAAAACGTAAACCCCTCCTTGAGAAGAAAAAAAATTGAAACACCCCCCCCCCCCACCTGAGAAAATTCTGCGTACGCCTATGTGCGTAGGTATATACTAAATTTGTAATAAATGAACAGTCGAACCCCGTTATAGCGCTCCCCGATGTCGTGCCATACCCGCTTAGCGCAACAAGTTTTCAATGAACAAATGTTCCATTTTTAGGCTTTACAACTTTACTAGTTAAACCGCGACTCGTTATGACGACAAACACGTCATAGCACCAAAATTCTGCGAAATAAATGGTGGCGTTGAATCGGGGTTCAACTGTAACAATGTTTACTGCAGTTTACTGTAACAATGTTACTGCCGGGTTCGGTTACTACATGGCTTGATGCGAAAACAATTTTGTGGTCCTCTGGAACAGTGGTTTCTAACCTTTGGAAGCCCGCGGCCTAGTTGATTTCTTCTTTGCGCGTGGAAGGCCCGGCCATACATACCCGGCTAATGAGCAACAAATGGAGCAAAACAATACTGAATCACTCACGGCCCGGTGTGACTAATGTCAGAGGTGGGTACGGGGCCGCGGCCCAGCGGTGGAGAAACACTGCTCTATAGAATACCTGCAAGTATGCAACTACAAGGGGACAACTAAAAAGGCTCTAGCCCATTAGATGCATATTCTTTTTGCACTATAAATTTACTAGAAAACCGAGTGTATGCGTGTTTGATAAGCTTCCCCCCCCCCACCCACCCACCCAACGAATGGGTGAAGGTTGTCTTTGTAGCTTAGGTGAAAAAATGGAATTCTATAATATTTGTATGCATGGCCTCCACTAAGGAGAAGCTCTCAAGGCTATATATAGGCCCATAGTCTTTACTTTTTTTAATTTTTTGTTACATAAATTTACCAAAAAAATCAATATATGGGCTGACTAAAAGTTTTGGCTGAGGAGAGTGTTTTAAAACCCAAGCCTAGAGGGGGGCCCTGTATCTGTATGTGTATTCGGGACGTCAAATTCATATTTTCCGTATCATAACGTTAGATTCATCGGTTAAGAAGTTAATTAAGTCAAAATGATATTGGCCCACTAGAGTTAACTAGATTTACGCAACCCCCCCCCCCCATTATTTCGCTCATTTCTACAAAAAAAGTTCGAACATGATAACGGTAACATATTTCAGTACAGGGCTGTAAGTGAGAGAGAGTCAGGATCATTTTTGTCCTTGGTTAAACATAACTTCGCCGCCCCTCCATCGTACAAGATACTCATATATACATGAGTGTTATTAATATATCGTCAATAATCTGCTTTGACAAGAGGACACCAGTATCGATTAGTAAGGGACAGTTCCATGTTGTGATGCTGCAGGGGGGTTTTTCCTCTAGTAGAAATGCTAATAAATTTAATAGCTTACCTACAGGAACGGGGGAGGGGGGTTGCGAATTCTAACACATTTGATACGTTTAAAAAGAAATACGATAGCTATATTAGGATAAATCGAGAATCTATACATACTTAGAATAAAACAACCATGATATTTTTTATGGGCCGTGCATTATTTAGTATTAATTATTCATCAAGCTAGCCAGCCGATGAAGCTTCGGGAATGATGAAATTCTTGTATTTTCCCAGGATAATTAAGATGTAGGATACTTATGAAACAGAAATGTGCGCCTAGAACCAGCTAAAACGTCGGGGTGTCCGAACATTGGCTGACTTGGACCAGGACTCCGTATGACACAAACACGACATCGATTTGTCGTTGTACGGCCTACACGACTACAACTTGTGACATTCAACGCACGCGCATGGACCACCGCCAACGGAACTTTGGTTATCGAGTCCAGACGTGCCCCAAGTACACTACAATATCAATTTAGACTTCAATTCCTAGACCACGATTCATCATAATTATTTCGTTGATTATACTCCTGTACAACAACTTGTTATACAAATTTATATAGATATATATATACATATACTCATTTAATAAAATTCCGGATGCACCCATCTTTCGGCAACGCTTCTATATCTCCTTGAAATGGGAAGCGGGGTATGTCCGGTTCTTCAATGTTCACCTGAACCAAAGTTTATCCGAGAATTTGACCTTGGTGAAGGCTGTGATTCCTTATCAGGTCCTTCAATGTTCAATATTCAGTAACAATTTTATTCGGTTTTTTTTTCCTTTCGTGATATATACTTTTATATTGGGTTGTTGTATTTTGGTTATATATTTGACATCCATATTTTTATGGGCATCTTTTTTCAGCCACCTCGTTTGGCCATTTTGCCTGTTGTGGCCATTGTATTTATATTTAAAATCAGTGACTTACCTAAAAAATAACCGATTTCAAATAATAATAATAATAAAACCACAACAACATCCAAGCGAAGAAATTCCAGGATTCGACAAATATGTTATGCATATTAAATTACTTCATACGCGGGCACCTTCAATTTCTTAATATATTCCTATATTTGTCTACAGCTAAGGGGAATGGATGCATGAAACGATTAACATTATATAGTTGCGTAAAATGTTCGACTAAAATTCTATTAATCGATTAATTTTCTATCTAACCAGTTAAAGATTTTAATCGACTCCCAGCCCTAATAAGTTACTGTGAGACCAAACGAAAAATTATAAATATGCAGATATAACTTGGGTTGATAAGATGCAAAATAATGCCACTCACAATTCATTATCGACATGCGTACGTATTATATTATCCTATGTATAAAACGATTTATCACAGAAACAGCCGCTTCCTAACTCATGAAAATGAATAATAGTATATCCGGAAACGTAATTTTTAAGGGGTAATTAAAATTTTAAAATTTTAAAATTTAATTTAAAAATTTTAAAATTTAATTTAAAAATTTTAATGATCATTTTGATTTAAAGAAATGTAAACATCAATGAATAGAAGAATGAGAATTTATGCCTTTATTTTAAATAAGAATTGAATAAAGTTCGGAAAATGGCGACCAACCAGTTAGAAAAGTATGGTTTTTTCCTTCTTTCGTGAGAAACATGTAGAATTAATTCCTCGTGAGAATTACAGTACCTAGACTTTTTCCATAGCGTTGCGTGAGTAATGGGTGCAACAACTTTTATTTGGCGAATAATAAAGTTCTCGCCAAATATGAAAAAAAACTGGCAACCAAGAAGCGAGGAGAGACATTTACCCGGATCCCGCTCGATGGCGCTGGTGTCGAATCTGCGTGCTTTTGGTTATTATTGTGCGGTGAATCGAGCTAAATGCTTCTAGACTCAGAAAAGAGGGGACAGGAAAAAATAGAGAAACATGGAAAAATTACAGTAGTGTAAGTAAAGAGTAGTTCGACGGCCACAGCTTTACACATACACTCTCTCAATGCGTTTCGGGGGAGGAAAAAAAATTAGCACGTGCTCTTCTTATTACGTGTGGTGATAATGAAATAACATCAATGTGCAACTTCTCCGGCTCCATTCAAATTTAGAAATGGAATTCTCAACTTTTTTTTTCGAATGAAAACTGACACTCGCTTGATTCACGAGACTGCCTTGAAACTTTTCTCACTTATTTTCGATTTTTTTTTTTGATTGGTGATAGTAAATGTAGTTTTCCAGAGGGATTGCGAATACATAGAGTTGTGTATACGATGGTCACCGTGAGATTTTTATTCGAAGCAACATTTCCAATGTTGCAAAATGGGCTTTAAAACACTTACTTTCAGACTGGATGTATTTTCCTTGGAGTGGACTTCTTCATTTTGGTGAGTTGATGCGATATTTATGGATATTTTCTTCCTTGAACTATTCAGGTATCAATGAAAATATGCTCTATAAAAAGAGGAAAATTAAAAAGAAATTTAAATAACCATCAACAGAGATCACTAAATCAACCCATCATATTAGGGAAGCGACTGAGCGGGAACGAATTCATGAGTTAAGTAAAATAATATTTTGTCAGAGAAGCTTCACGTGGCTTTTCAACGTTTATGATGATTAAACTCACTCAATTGGTTTTATTGAAAAAAATCCAAGAAAAGTTACAATTTAATATGAAATTAATCAAATAATTATTCATGGTTGTTTTTCGGGGGTGTAGAAAAGATTCTTGTCTGTGTAGGTCTAAAATATTATGTGCAATTGATAAGATATGTTTGGTCTCTCCGACGGAAAAACTTTTTTCGAATTGAATCATAACATGATTTCGCTATTGCTGTACACACCGAAAATGTTTCTAATTTTTTCGAATAATAGTTTCTTGTTAATTTTTACTATAAAATTTCATGTTTCAGTTGTATCTCTCCGACTTTAGTTTCTTCCCGTTCTTCTTAAATTCTCTGAAAGCGACTTTCCTCGTCTCACGGCACACAACTTAAAACTCTGACAATAGGCCTACTACAGCATAGATGCGATACGCAATGCATTATTATGGGAGCACTACGCGAAATAATGTATTTTATTAATACATTAAACGAAGACAGATTAATATCTTTTTTTTCCCCACGATTATCTTTTTACTTTCCCGATTTTTCCCACGGTGTACGTATTTCTCTAACATATAAAGTTCCGAAACGTAGCAGACATTTTCAATTCCAACATAAACTGATGCGGCCTTTATCTCATCGAACGTCCGTCGAAGAGATATAATAAGGAAAGATATCTCCGACACAGTTCTTGAAGTGAGTGAGTGAGATTTAGCAAAAAGCGACTTTCACGTAACTTTTCTTTTCTTTTTTTTAAATTTATTTCATTATTTTTTCTAAAAAGTATCTTAAAAATTCTTTTCCTTCTTTTAGCGCATTTTCGGCAGGTTTCGATAAATTTGCGGCATCCGTTTCACCTATATTATGCCGAATTCAATATACTAACGCTTTATGAAGTATTAGTACGGCTTCAGGCCCATAACTAAGCTGGGGCACTGCCCTAGGGCCCCACAAAAATTGTACACTTATTTTGCATAATAATAACCCTTTCAGGGGGGGGGCTTCAAGAAAAAGTTTGCCCCGGAGTCCCGAGAAGGCACGCTATGGTCCTGAGTAGTCTAAATATCATGTAGGTACATGATCATCAAATTATTCACAATTTTTATTTAGAAAATTAATAGTTTAAAATGAAGTCATTTGAAAACGCTTCACTATAATTTTTTTTTGACTGCATAAAGTCATATACAGAAGTATGATGTTTCTAAAGTTTGAAACCCTCAGAAAGTTCGGAACGATGTGACTATGTGCACATACATTCTTCTATGTGAATCTCCTTCGATCATTCAAAATCATTATTATTATATTTTGACTGCTTTCTCACTCATTTTATTTTTAAAATCTAAAAATCACGACAAACAATCTGCTCTCGTATTTCATTCCCCTCTCAGTGATTTTCGACATTCGTTTGTGGGGGAATTATATAATATCTCGTCATACTCGTCTAAATTCTAAGAATATAATCCACACATATGCTTTTTAAATTCGTATTTATTAAATGAACGAAATACTCTAGAGACTGTAGCTTTCTGAATGTATAGTTGAATACTTCATCAAACCTATTTTTTTAACATACCGTATTTCTCAGCCTATCTATCACGTTAATTACGTCCTTGGGGAGGGGGGGGGGAAAGCGTTTGGAGGCTTCACAAGGAGGAGCTATCACAATGCAATTTGTTTTTGTAAAACACTATTTAAAGAAATTTACTGATAACAATACCTACCGTAGAATATATACAACTGTAGTACACAGATGTTAGCTAAACAAATTTTACTACCAAATTATTGTAATAATTACCATTCAAAGACGATTCAGAACATTTAGTTCGCATTTTCTGACAAATATTCGTTTGTGGGGATAACTTACAAGAAAATGTTAATCACGTGAAAATTAAACTTCAACCTAGAAACATGCGAAACTCATACTAAGAAACATGTGTGTTAACTATATCAAATTTCTGATGGAGATTTTTAGCCTACATTATATATGTGGTTACGTATATAATGCATAGCCCGAAAGGTATGGATGCTATTACTTCCTCAAAAATCATTTGTTATGAGAATGAACGATTACTACATATAACTGTGTGCCTATATGTATGTAGAGATTAATATCATGTTTTTTTCTTATTTTTCATGTCGACTATCCATACATGTTTCTGTGCAATTTCTTTTCTTTTTCTCAATGAACAGGTAAAACTGCTACACACACACAAAATAATAATCATAGATATAATTATCAATTATCTCAGGCAAGCCTTACCTACTGAGATTGATCAGTTCGTAGATGGATTTCCAACCTTGCTCATTCCGTATACTTTCCCTTCTAATAATTTTTCTTATCAATTGATGAAGTATTAATTATTATTATTATTATTATATCTGGGCGCGTTATTTAATAATTAAATTACTTAAATGATCTGATAATTTTCATTGGTTTTATCTAACTTTTATTTTATTCTCGTCAGATAGGCAATGATCCCGTAACGCAGTGTTCTTCAAATTTTTTACAACTGCGGACCGATGAAAGTGTTTGAACAATTTCACTGACTTGCGAAAATGTGAGAATCAATATGCGGATCGGCTCTAAAACTGAATTATATATTATATTATAACTATTTCAAGATATACAGGGTGTCCTGTAAGTGCAAATGCGGCCTTCATATCATTAACCTACCATCGCAGAGGTATGATTCCAATATAAAAATTGCTCAAAAGGCGTTCACAAATTGCATTCTAACAATTTTGAGAGTGAAAATACAGTGTCAGAAAATAAAAATAAAAAATCTAAAACTATATGGTTCCCCTGTCATTTAACTTCCAATTAGAAAATTGTTGCACTGTCTCTCCTGAGGCAAAAATTGAAAAAAATTCCTAAGTGCAATATTTTTCAATATTATTATCTTAATTATTATTATTATTTTAATTTTGTAAATGCAATATTGAATTCAAAACCGGAGAAAAGTAATGAAAGAACAGCAAAAACTAACGGACTAAACTAACGGCAAAAACTAACTCCTCATTTATGCTGTCTTTTGCCAACTTTCCTCCAATTTTTCGGATTCGAATATCGTAACGAATATTGCACTTGAAAACTTGATTTTCTTTTGCCTCAGGGGAGACAGGGCAACAACTTTCTAATTCGAAGTTAGAGGACAGGGGGATCGTATAAAAATTTAGATTTTTTTATTTTATTACACACTATTTTCACCCTCAAAACTGGTACAGGGTAATTTTTGAGCATTTTTTTAAATTGCAACTATATCACTGTACCTCTACAGCGGACGTAGATTGATGAGATAAAAGCTGCATTAGGACCTGTACAGGACATCCCGTATAAAGAAAATATTATTTATTCATCACTGAAACTGCTAAATTCCTCATCACTCTCACCTCATGCATCGCAAGCAGCTACGTCAACATCTCGTGACATGCGGCGTTGGAAGTTACGAAGATTTGAGTTTGGAAAGGAATTGAGTTTTCTGTTAATATCAAAAGAAAAACGTAGGCTGAGAAAGCACTAAAAGCACGCATAGGAAACCATATTTGTATTACCCAATTTCTGGCAAAAAAAGGGTTTTCATATACACGTTAAAATACGATGAATAGGAAAAATAGTTTGCTGACCTGAAAAAAATGAACGTGAGGGTTTGCAATGTGCAAATTCGAGAAGTAATTTACTGACTAGGGGAAAAATAATTAGTGATAATTTGCGAATCGGCAAAAAATATATGAGATGAATAATTTCCAGAAAGAGGGAAAAATAATTTGTGAGGGGACAAGAAATAAATTATAGAAGTAATTTGCGGACCGACAAAGAAATAAATACAGTAAGTAAGTTGGACTAATTTGCGGACCAGGAAGAAATAATTTACCGTCTGGCAAAGTGTATATTTGAGTAACTAAAAAACTAAATTCTAGAAATAATTTGCGGACCGACAAAGAAATAAATACAGAAAATAGGAGAAAATTAATTAATCAAAAATTATTTAGCACATCATTGTGAATTGGGCGGACGCCTCCTTGAATATCACTTTTGTGAGTAAAAGTCTCGAACGGTCTGGCGGACACTCCCTGACAGCGGACAAACTTCTCTGTCCCATGCGTGTCTGTCATCCAGAGGTTTTTTAACCTTAATTTGTCTCTATGTTATCGAGAGATTCACAAGTTTCCTCTTTTATATTAAACTTCTCGAGTAGAGTAACATGTCTTCGTTCCCATTGCGGAGATTCTGCGCTCGAGATTAATTTCTATTCCGTCAATCAAATAAGCGATACATTTCCATACCACCCCCCCCCCCATTTATTTCACGTGGATTGAATACAGGGTTGGGCTTGGAGTGGAGTGGAAGGATCGGTCGGGAGAAGAAGAAAAGGATCAATCTTCTACGACTTTTGACTCACCTGTTGGGTGCCACCCATTTCAAGTGACGTCGTGAAGTCCTCGCCGTGACGTCACGGCCGAGTTGTCACGCGAGAGGGCGAAACCCCGGAGAAAAGGCGTGGCCTCGGCGCGACTGTCCCGTACCAACCTTCAACTGTCGTAGGCCCCTCCCCCCTACCACCTTTCATCGTACGAGGGTCGTAGCCGAAGTGAGCGAGAGAGAGAGAGAGAGGAAGAGCCTGCGAGAGAGTGAGTGCGTGTGAGTTGTGTGTGCCAGCGAAGAAAACTCGCGAGCAGCAGCGCCCTGTAGTAGTAGTAGTAGTAGTAGAAAGAAAGAAAAAAGAATAATCGGATTGTTTACGAATCGGCGATTCACACTGTCTTGTCCTCCGCAGGGGCCGACGATCATCATCGGAGCACCGGCGCAGGAGCACCATTACCAGCAATGACGACGACCACCCTTGCCGGCGGCGTGACGACCGAAGGCGGCAGCGGTGGTGGACACCACGCGACAACGACGACTCCCGTCGCCGGGTCATCTCCGCCGAACCTCGTCCTGCCGTCCAACAGGATGACGATGACTTCTCGGTTACCTGCCGACGAACAACAGCAGGACGACAGGCACCACCATCATCATCATCATCTGCACGCGACGACCACCAACAGCAGTCAGGACGACGTCCGACAGCCTCCGCTCCTCATGGACGTGGTGAGTACACAATAGCTTTCGGTTGAGATAAATAAGTGATTAATTGACATGTGTTTTTACCGTACAATTGACGAAGTTCTCGGACTTGGCGGATTGAATTTCGTAAAAGTAATCTGAGTCCCCCTCTCTGACTGGCTATGCCGTTGACCATATACGTCACCCCATGGACCACAGTCAAAATGTTGCCTTCGGATTACGGCCCACGACCTCAAATCTAATTTTGTGAAAATGAACTAAGCGGCATATTTACAAATCACTTGAGTGGCACGTTTCCATGTCACTTTGAAGAACCCGCGTGCCACAGTTCCATATCACTTAGGTGACCCCGCGGCACATCTGCGTCATTGCCATATCAATTGCACGGATCCTGGGGTCTCGAGTGTAGAAAAGGATCTGGTTACAATTTTCGAGACTAAGAATGCAAATTGGTGTAATCAGGTATTTCTAAGTCAAAAAGGGATCTTAGAAAATCTCAAGTGACCTGCGACATATTTATAGATCAATCAAGTAATTCGCGGCACAGTTTCAGAGGATTTAAGTGGGGTCCTTGGTGAAGTTTCACATCCTTTATTTTAACCCGCGGCACAATTCCAGATCACTTAAGTGGCCCGCCACAAATTTTTAGGTCATCTAAGTGATCCACGGCATATTTGCAGATCACGTAAGTGACCTGCGATGTGCACTTGAGTGTTTGGCGATACGTTTTCAAATCAATGAAGTGTTCCGCACTCTCCTAAGGTGATAATATTGGCGTAGATCAAGTTGCATATAAAAAGACAGTTAAATTTCGCTTGAAAGCAAAAGCCACAAAATGTCCTACTACGTTATCTCTCATCCGCAAAAACCCTATTACAATGTAAAAACTCGTTAAATAAGAAGGAAAAATAAAATATCTTTCGGAAAATACGCGTTTTCCTTGAAATATCACCTCAAAAAGTTTCAGAGATAAATGAACGAACGACACGGAAAAAAAAAAGAAATCAAAACTAATTTCTAAAAACAAAACCGGTTATATTTCTCTCTTTTATTCCCCCTCACATAACATTTAAATTGGCATTACACATTGAATCTATAATCTCTTACTGGTACTACAATTGTGCCTTATAATGCGATATTCACCAAATATTTTAGGGTATGACGCACATGCCGTAATTAAGATTTTTGTGAAAGGGTCCAAACATTTTGCCGCCCCACCGCTGCTCAATCCGATCATTTTATTACGGTGTCCTCATTTTTTCCTCAAAGTTTCTCGCTCGTGGAAGTTGCGCCCTTCTAGTTCCAGCCCTGATATGAATGGAGTCCGTGGTATTATTGAAGGGTTTAGTATTCCTTCCACCCCCATCACGTAAATCGTAGATCGATAAGCAAAGAGGGATAAAATTTTGTGTTCATACTTTACTCCCTCTTTATTTCGCAAAAGTGTATTAAGCCTTAATAAATTCCGAAACTAACTTCAACTCGAACCACCCCCCCCCTCCCCCATCAGAGATACAAGAGAAAATATATTTCATATAAAAACAATTAAAAGTCCCGCAATCGTTTCTGAAACGTCACTTGACTCTCCCTCTTTATTCAAGCCACGGAAATTCCCGAAAGCCCACCGTCATGGAACTCGTTGCTTCCATTTTCCCAAGGCATTGCTAAGGGTTTCGCGGGACAAAGTATTCAACGGTTCTGGTTGGGAAAAATTTGGATAAAAAGTCCTCCAACTCGAATTAAGTCCGGCAACCCTTATTGCAGCGGTACGCAACTTTTTCAGCCCGCCGGCCAAATATGCGATATGGATACCGCCCGCGGGCCAGAAACTGATGCGCTTACCGTGTTGTGTGTAATGGTACTATTTTTTAGAAACACCTTTGCAGGCAGGAGGTTGTGCACTCCATGCCCTACAACGTTGGAGTCCCCAAGAACATGGGTATTATTTGAAGGGCAAAAATGTTGAGGTATCGGTTCAAGGAAAAGTGATTCACAAAATAGAGCATAGATATTATGCAGAATGTAGCGACCCTTTCCGGGGCACGCTATCATTCAAAGTTGGAATTTCACAAAGGAAATTTGTAGACAATCTATTCAGACCTAAAGGAGTACGTAGGTATAATTTTGTAAAGATTGCACATACCGTTTTAATTTTGTGGGTGTGCCCAACCTTGAATTCGGGACTCGATTTTAGTCAAGCTTTGGATGTAAAAAGTTGCTGAAACTTATACGGAATAAAGAGGTGTTAGTGTACAGCCAACAAAATAGCACAGAAATCCTTTTTATATATAAAAAATAAATTTAAAAATCTTGAATCCATTTTTTTAAAAAAAATAAGGGTTTTCAAAAAATAAACACAGTCTAAAAGTATGTATCGGCTTGTGTGGTGCTGTTATCGAGTGTTGATGAAGAAGGTTCGAAGTAATCCCTAAACCAGCGGTTCTTTTTTGACTCGTAGGAGCCCTTTTCACTAAAAAAAATTCTATGGCGGAGCCCCGTAGGCCCATTTCTTAATTATTCATCAAAGTTACTGGTTTATTTTTACTATTTAAAAATATTTATAATTATTATTCTTTTAATTTTAGTTTTTTTTTTATTTTCCTCACGTGGCCGCGGAGCCCCTGTAGAGTGCACAAGGAGCCCCAAGGGGTCCGCGGAGCACTGGTTGAGAACCGCTGCCCTAAAATAATTTTCATCTTATTTATCGTTTATTTTCAGTGTTTGAAAAGGAAATTTTCAGGTGTGCGCAGACTGGGCACACTGAGTAGGTAAGGGCTAACAAACTAAAGACGACACCGATCCCCTAAATTTTTTCAATACTCACATGGAGCATTTTTACTTTTAAATTGGGCTCAAGGGCCAAATAGATGCTTGGTCCCCGCACCCTTGCACTCATCAAGACGGACAGCTCTGAACACGTGATATTGTTGAATTCATTACATTTTCTCCGAGGAGAAACGAAACTAAATATCGAAATTTTCATTACATAGGTGTAATATGAAAATAAATTCTAAGGGGTGGAGTGATTAATAATTAATTTCCATTTTTTTGTTCTTCCTCTCCCCTTCACATTTCTACTTTATCTTATTCTTTATTCACCAGGAAGAAATATTTGATACCATGGGAGCTAATGCTAGGCCCAAGGGTGGGGGGAGCATATACTCAATATATATATACATGTATATACCATTTCTAGTGTATTTTTAAAGCCGGGGGTAGGGGAGAAGATCTCCCCTCAGTTAAATGACGGGCCTGGCTAATACTTACAAATCAGTCAACTTTTTGCGAATCCATTTCGATACTTGTGAAACAATCGTAGATATTGTTGAAAGAAGACTATTGTAGTGTTTGTACTGTGCAGGGGGGGGGGGTTTGTGCAAACTTACATTGTTCACTGTCATGGAATTTATTAAGAAGAGTGTAGCTCCGCAACAATACCTTTTCTGTCTGTTTGTGTGGTTTTGATTTTCGATTAATAATCAGTGCTACGAAACGAAAATTTCTTCCGAGAAATCGGTTGTTCGAATCTTCTTTTCGAGTGTTTCATATCGATTTTGTACACGATTATTTTGTTTCTAAAAATATTACCAATTATAAACTTGCATTATTTGTTGTTGTTTTTTTTTACTGATATACGCATGAATAGACAGGCCTATTCAAATAGATTTTAACCTCTACGACAATTTTTCAGGAATATCTATGGTCAGAAACGAGATCTGAGCCGATGACAAAATCATTTGCATCTCGTCAATCAAAATATGTAATCGTGTGAATTAAATTTCGATTAAAATAGTCCACAATTTCAGAAAAAAAATATGAGTTTAATCAGAAATTTATACATCAGGGAATATTTTTAGATTTGGTCCGAGAAAGTCGAAAAATTTTTTGGGCAAAGACATTTTTTTATTTTTAGTCAGAGAAAAGTGAGAGAAATTTTTTAGTTTTACTCAAGGAGAGTCAGTGAAGAGATTTTTACTTTGGGAAAGTGGAGGAAAATTTTTAGATTTGATCACACAGGGAAAGCCAGGGAAATGTTTAGTTTCGGTCCGGGAAAGTAAGATTTGTTTTAATTTAGGTAACGCATTCACATACGACTCATTATTCATCGCGCCAGTAGACGAACCAGTAGCAGTCGCTTCCGAGAACTCTCACTGTGCGACGACTTTTATTTTATTTACCACGTTTTTTTTACTACGGATATTATATTCGTAGTAGCATAGTTGGAGGTCGTGTGAATGCACCTTCATACGCACGTCGTAGGTGAATGGCTGTGTCATTGGCATCAAATCGGATACAGATTACGAAAAATTCGTCCATGACAAATATTTTGGCGTATAAATAGGGACGAAAAATAGCAGATGTAGAGACAGAGGGAGGCAAATGTGAATTTTCTTTTCCGCGAGAAGCCCAATAACAAGGATCTCACACGCATAAGAACCCCTTATTGATTGATATGGGAAATAAAATAAATGTATAAGAAATGTTAGAAAATCTTCAACGAAAAGGGGGTTTCTCTATTTCTCTCTCTCTCTCTCCACGAGAAGTGGAGATTCAGAGGAATCTGTTTCGTTGGGGTGATCAATCAAAACTATGACAATCTGTTTAATCGAGCGGACGCGTTCATTCTCTCTTATCTTGCTTTTTTTTTTTTCTTTCTTACCTGCAAATTATTGTTGTGCATTTCTTATTTTGGTTCGAAGTGATGATCAAATGAAAATTGGCGAGTTTTTATTGCGCTGTCTTACCACCCTCCTCCGCTGCGTTTATAGTGTAATTGCACGTTTGGCGAGAGAAAAATATATAGGCTACAATATATATATATATACAGTTAAAAGTTGATAGAAATAATTTCTATGCGGTTGGTAAGCAGTTATTAGAAGAAGGAGGAGTAGAGAGTCCCCTTCAAACCTTGGGTTCTACGTAACCGGGGTTTCTTGATGTTAGCAGTTCGTGTAGGTTTTCGGACGGTGGTGGCTGTTTTAAAGTTTCATTAATTGCGTGATTTATGCTTTCTCACTAGTGTTTTGGTCATTTCGTCTCGTATCGATTTGATGTCGGGTCTACCTTCTTGAAATCCGGTCAATAATTTTCATCTGAACGGTAGAAAAAAAGTTTTTCGTTCTGAAATTGTCAGTGAAATTTCTCTAAGGCGCTTTTTTAATCAGCCCTTTAAGGGCTGGGACTTTTCTCTCTCATTCATTCTGCAATTTTCATCAATTCTGGATATTTTTTTTTTGTTTTATATGAATTGTTGATTTTCATCGGGGAGTAGATATTTTTCAGCATTCCTGTACATTGTGCGACGTTGCATAAGTTCTTGTACGCCGATTCCCCTACAAATGTATAAAATCGGGATTGAGGAGCCCCGACATTATTTCAGCTCCGTGTCCCGCGTCTGATATGAGTGACCCTGTCGCTGTGAATAGAGACACGGTTTCCGGTGACCTGAAAAATCGAGGATAGTCGGGGAAAATGCAAAATATGTGACAAATGTCAGGGAAACATGCAAATATTTGATATTTCAAAGGAGAAATTCCGTGACAAGAAAAAATAATAAAACTCGTTGAGATTTCAAATCGTATTTCGTTTCTCAGGAGTTTTTGGTCAGGGAAAACCAAGGAAATGATCAAGTAGATTTTGCTGGCTGTCGATTTGAACTTGTTCAAAACGACTGGATCCCTAGGTGTTTGAGTGGGTCTTCCATGACAAGACATCTAGCGACCATCTCACTCTAATTTTTTCGGAAATTTATAGTGTAAAAATTGAATGATAAAGAAAGGATGATGCCCGGGTACCCAGACTAGAGCCCTTTCAGCCACTGTGGATTAGGGGTGTCTGGAATATGCTTGTTTTCTTGTTATATGCTCGTAAGTTGAAGCATTTTTAGCGATTTCATTTCTTTGTTCGTAAGTAGAGACACTTTACATGGAATCCTCGCATGATCAGTTTCATCGCGTTTTCTCGCCTGTCGCGTGAACTTTACAAGCTTGAAAGGAGAGAGAGAGAGAACACACACACACACAAAAGCTAAAGGTAATCAACAACCAAAACAGGAAGTCAATTCTCAGTTTCCCGTCACTAAATAACAAGGAGGACTTCACAGTTAATACTGACCCACCGGTTACACAGTCACTTATTTGGCCCAGAGTGCCCATTTCCCCCAAGCTTGTTTTTTTTCTCGTGTTTTCATACCTCAGTTTAACACGTACTTTTATTTGTGAAATCCTCAGGTTCAAGCTGAAGTCAGTCACTCCACCTACTAGTTAAAATATCATTAGGTCGGCGGCGGCTTAGCGCGTGAAAAATGCTGGAGAAAGTCATCATTTACCTTAACTTTTTAAGGCTCTGACTCCATCGTATATTACATAGGTTGGAAAGATGAACACGCTCAGATGGCGTCTGTGAAAGTTCGGTGGATCCTAAGATCCATACCATGGCTAGACGAATCCATTGCTCGACATGCACGGGGCATATAAAATTTTTTTGACCGGGCATTTTTTTTCTTTCCGAACACATGCTCGACACTGGCTCAAAATGAAATCATACTGCAATTAGGCTCTAACTAGACTAATATACTGCAACTAGGCTAAAAATGGAATCATATACGGCAACCGGATTGTTCTGGAAAACGGAAAACCCCAATTCCAACGAAATAGTATATCCTAATGGTATTCAGAACGAGAAATAATTTTCTTAGTTTTTATTTATAAACGTAAAAATATATTTTCCAAAAACATAATATATTATACAGTGTATAAAGTTTACGCTACGGACAAAAAATGTCGTGATTGACTTTAAAATTATAGAAAATATTTACGCCGCATTTCTCTTCTACACAAAGTATCCATCACAAAGATACGGGTCCTCTGCTGCCAACTATATAATCAAATAATAAGTAAACTATCTGTTATTATTTCTGGTTGTTGGTTTTTAAATTGGTATGTAGGTTGTAAATGAACAAAATGTGCTATGATACTGTACATTATTTGTTTTCTTGTGCATACCAGTGTAAATTTTATGCGCCAAAAATACCGGTTAATATGTTTTTATATTTGCCGCTAGATTGTTTAGCTTACTTGCCAATAAAACATAGTAGCCGGTATTTGCAGCATAAAATTTATAACGGTATTCATATCGAAGTTTAAAAAAAAAAAAAAACCCATTTGTTTCATACAACGTGTTGTTCATTTTCATTCTGCGCATCGGTTTAGAACCAAAAAACATTTTATTTTGAGAATTTTAACAGATAGTGTTGACTTTATTCAATAGGTGACAGCAGGGGTCCTAGCTTGAAGCAGTTTATCGTATTTATGCTAGAAAAGTATAAAAATATGGAATACTTAATGAATATCCATTTATAATATTCTTCCGCCATGCGAAATATTGTGTGCGCGTGTGATTCGGGCATCTATTATTTTAAGGTTACATGCCCGAGCGGTCGTGCAAATTTTTGGAGATTTATCCGGCCCTGATCCATACCATAGCTGACTGACACGTGAATCCTAGCCGAAAGTCGTCATTTACCTTTTAATTTGATCACGCACTCACGTGGTGTCTCTGGTATCTCTCTCTCATAATTTTTAAATTAACGTTATTAATAGATGATGACGACATTGCTGTCGTAATGAGACTTGTTGAATCCCTGTAATCACAGATAGAAAGCGAGAGAGATTTCTTTCCCGTGCGTCCTTCGAGTGTTTTCGGCTTCCACACACGACGACAAAGAGAATGAATACGATGTCAGAGCAACCAGTGATGGTCGTAAAAAAATCAAGTCGGTCGGACACTTTCGTTTGTGATTTCCCGCCCCGATGAATCAGACAAAGTCCTACCCGAAAGACAGACCGACTTTAATCACAATTAATTCCAATTACGGGGCCGCACCGCTGGCTGCCGTGTGGGTCCGTCCACCGTGTATACGGCGCTAACTTCCTTTTGAGCAGCAGCAGCAGTCACGATGTCGTAAGTTATGTCACTTATAACTCTTTATACCACCACCGTATGTCTTCCCCTTAATTCGATAACTTTCATTCTGTGCCTTCACTTAATTACTGCTGTGTGTGTGTGTGTGAACTGACCTGAGAGAGAGAGAGAAAGAAAGACGGTGTCATGAATGAGGAAAATCACATAAATTACTGCTTTAGACTTGACAGAAATACAGAAAAATAGCGATATTCCTCCACAATGAATAAAATACGCGGTTCACTTTTATATGTTGATCTATCATATCTATTTTATGTATAGCTTGAATATTATTTGCAGACAATCTCCGCCTTGTTGAATAGTGATTCAAATCAGCGAGGTGATATTTAGTGAAATAAGTTGTTCCTAACTTTCTGTTTTCCACAGACCCTTTGTGCAAATAAAATAGAGGCCAAAAAAAGCATATAGGGTAATGAGTACATAGCAATGAAAACTTCTAAAAATGAGTTAATTTTTCTCTTCAAAATCTTGAATCCCCCCCCCCCCCGAAATCTCTCCGAAGACCCTCAATTTAGAGCAACTGAGTTAGACAAATAATAATTGGTCGTCTGAGAAGGACTATCAAACTGAGATATTCCTGATGTGCGCCTGCTCAGTGCATAGGCCTCCTCCCTTGACCAATCCAGACGGCAGCGGTTCTAAAAACTTTGAGAACTGCTAAGGGATGGCAATATCAATAATTATAATAATATTATATATTTGAGAACGTGAATGTTATTTCAAGGAACCACCCCCGCCACCCCCCCCCCCCCCCAGAATCATACAATATTTCAGGAACACTCGTACACTTTTTTCGAGGTTTCCCTAGAAAATAGATATTCTTTAAATAGACAATGGATGTTACTTGGGTGATTCCTAAAACATGTGTGTATAGCTTCATCGATTCCCTAAAATGTGGATATTATTTCTGGGGTTGAAGAAAAATGATATTTTGTCGAAGGTTCTTCAGAATATGTGCGTACTTATAGGGCTGGACAAATCTATGTCTACGCCCAGTGCATGTAGAAGTTTTGTCCGGCCCAGGTACAGTCGACGCTCGATTTTGCGAACCTTCAGTTTAAGAACCGATACATTTTTACGAACTGGTCCTCTCTGGTCCCAAGCAAAAAGACCTCGATATATTTTTTTGACATTTTACTCATTTACGAACTAATTGCTCAAGTGCCAAGCCCCCCCCCCCCTCCCCCCGTAAGAACATGGATATCATTTCAAGGGTTAAAACATAGATACAGTTTTAAGGGCTCCCTAGAATATAGATACAGTGTCAAGGAATTCTCTCATTCGAACATAGCAATTATTCAAGGATTCCACAAATTCGGAAATCTTGAAAAATGTTGTCCTAACATGTTGTCTATGAGTGAGTGAGAGAGAGAGAGAGAGAGAGAGCGAGAATATAATATATTTCATATTTACGTACCTTCAAGTCGGTTTTTCATTATGAGATCCTAAACCTGCTAAACGTAAATGAACTTAATAGGAATTTTTCAGCGAATCCCAGGCTCGATGAGATGAGTAATGAGGAAAAATCCGATGATCCTAGGAGATTTTAAGAAAAGAGCGCCTTTTCTCGGATTGGGAATTTTATTTTCACCGCCGGAAGACAAATCCCGCGGAATGTCTAATTGTTGCGATGAGCATTCACGCAATTAACGGCTTTGTCGAGCTTTTGCCCGCTCTGTTATTAAAATAATCTCGTCGAACTAATGATTGTCGTCGGAAGTTGACGCTATTGCTTGTACGTGGAGACGAGAGATGGTGGTGGAGGAAGTTTGATCATGTTTGCTTTAATCACGTCGTGAGTGGCGGAAGGAAAGGATTGTGCGTGTGTGTATATAAGTACCGTACACTAGGAGAGAAAGAGAGAGAGTGGTGATAGGTGTTGAGGACGAGTCGTCGACGTCGTCCTACCACGATGTCGTTAGGGAATTTTCAAAATTTTCTCCTCTCAGAGGGTGCCCAAAAGGATGTGTTTCTACCGTGCCCCGGGTTGGAAAGGAGATTAACAACGTTAAAACCTTAATTCCACGTTGCAGATAAGAACTAATCCCTTCATCGAAGGTCGTCGCTAGCGCCTGGCCGATCCCTCTCTCACTCACTCTGTGTTGTTCCTTCGGCGTTTGACTTATGACTGAGCAAATGACTACCACAGTGGCGGATGGGAAAGTTAGTCCTAAGAGTAGATACCGAGATGATGTGGGGGGGGGGGGGGAGAAGGGAAGAACCATCAGTGGCGGTGGTGGATCGAAGTTCGAGGTTTCCGTGTCGTAAAATTCGATTTTGTGAGTTCTCTCTCTCGGTTCTTATTCTTCTATAAGTTGAAAACCCCTTTTCTGAAGATGCGTATCTCTATCTAAAGCTTCGATTCTTCTCACCCTTTTCCCGAACTGATTTTTTTTCCTTCAAAAATAGATTTAATGTCTTTACCGCTTGAAGAATAACGTCTGCAACCGGATAAAAATCACTTTAACTCTCAATCCGATATATGTCTTATTTCGATACTCTTTTGCATTCGTGTGCTTGGAAGCAAACTACTCCTCGAAAATCCATGCATAGACCTCTTTCTTTCGTTCGAAATAAGTTGTTTGTTTTTCCTACTGATGCACAGACTTCAGAGTCCATACTGTTTTTCTCTTCAGTGTTTTGGAAGACAATTCAGAATTGTATCTCACTCCGCACATCGATTAGTACCTTACTGAATCTGTGTATGTGTTACGGCCAAAGCTCGAAATTAACCAGTTCCCGAACTGGCCGGCAGTTGCCCCGCCAATGTCCGAAGTTTTGTGGAATATCGGACATTTGCCCTAAAATGTGTGTGACTGGATATCCCTATGATATCGATAAAATATCGATGTTCCGATTCCTTCAATCGTTTGGGTTGCGATAGCTAACCATAATTATAAATGTCGTAACTATCCCCAAGAATACACCAATTGGATGATGACCCAGAATCATGCCTTTCCTGTGGCGAGGGATTTCCAGCTACTTCACGAACAGGCCAAAGCCCGATATTCGGGCATCGGCCATAACATATGCTTGTGTTATTGCTGTTTGCAATGATAAACTGTTGGTTGTTTTGCAGTAGTTCTTAACCAGGGCGTCATTGGAAAGGTTTCTTGGTGTCCGTAGAAGAAACCAATTAACTTATTCGTTTTATATTGTTGAATATTTCTTGGTAAAAAGGGGGGCCGTGACCTCCTTCGTCTTACTGGCACAAAGAGTCCGAGAGTCCGGGGAAAACCAAAGTTTAACCCCACCCCCCGTATACCCACGTTGTGCATCGATTTCTCAGAAATGGAGTGAGGAAAATCTCTCTCAACTTAGTAGATATGTCTGTGGCTAAAATAACTGAAACTACGCAAATCTGGAAATCTACATTCTTTTGTCAAGTCACCACTGCAAAAATAGGAGTCATGTATGTCACGCCCCCTGTCTATACATTCTGCAGTTTTCATTTTTAAAATGCAGCTATTCTTCCTCGGGGTCCACATTTGTAGGCGGTTACGGGGAGGGGAGGCGTTCTCCGAAAACTTTTATTAATCGCATAGGTGGAAGGGTGTAAGTGGAAAATACCCCCTCCCCCGTCGTTCGAAGAGCCTGTATCCGCCGTCTATGTCTGTAGCTCATCACCAGCTGAACCGTCAGTGGCTTTGATTGGTCATTGATTGCTTGGTTTGCGAGGTAACGGAAAATCTGGTCTCTGTCTTTTTGACGCAACTTTAGATGCAGACGTCTAGATAGACATTGTCAAGCAGTTTCTCTTGAAGGGGATAGACGCGATGAACAGTGAGACACTAAGTGTGTCATATTTAAATTCCATTACGGTAAAGCTGGAAATTTTTTTTTTAATGACAGAAACATCTACGAAATCCACCGAGATCCCCAGATCTTACCATTCCGGCCTCATTACTTTCTGTGGGGATAATTTCGAACAGACTTCATACCAAAAAAAATCCACAAACTTTTTAGAGCTGGCGATGAACGTCAACGTTTCCATCCATAGTATAGATATTAGAGTATTTTATCAGGTCACAAAGCACATGGCGAAACGTGTGGGATTGAAATGTGGGCATCATTTCCAGGGCTTATTTTAGCAAAGATATACGGTGCAAACTCTCAATGAGACACGCCCATGGTATCAAAATAAATAGAGGCCTCTCTCATTGCTCCCCAACGAGGGTGGGGCTGACAGGGCTGCAGCCCTTTGCGATTCTCATCATTTTTTGTTTTTTCACGCTATAAATTCACTGTAGAGGGGGCTTGTGAGAAGATGGTATGGGGGTCCGCGAAATTTCTCAGCCTAGGAGCCCTGTTCCAGGATGTGGGGGCCCCATGGTCTTCCTCATTCAAAGGTGAAGGAATTCTTATTCAAAGGGACATAGATTAGAACATCCGTTCCTTAAATCAGGGCAGATACTTAAGGGGGGGGGGGGGGTTGAGGACAACTGTCCCGGGTGGCAATTTCAGGTGGTTAATAACACCGTGTTATAAAATTATCGAACTTTAAAGTTGTGGGGGGGGGAAATAATGTTTGCTCCGGGTGGATGAATCATATTTGCCCCGGGCGGCAATAATCCTAGTTACGGCCCTGACTTAAATAGAGGAAGAGGTTTTGCTATGTTTTTCATTATCTGTTTCTAATACGAAGAAATCGGGGGTTCTCTGGAACCTATATTATGCACATTAGCACTTACTATCATGAGGATTTTCCAGCGGGTATAATTTTTAATTGTACCTATATTACGTATATGTTTTCTCTGGTTACGTATATGGGTTTTTACAGTGCACTGAGAGGGGCAATACAGTATCTGTATTGAGGGGCAATATACGTATCCATACCTTTCTTCAAGATATGTTGGTTTGTAGAGCATGTGTTCTCACACGAGGTGATGAAGACGGGGAATCTCGCGCATTAAATGACCATGGGGGAGGGGGAGGAGGGTTCTATGTGAGTGTCTGGACACTAATGAGTCGAATTCGCAGGCCCTCCTCACACCCGAACGTGATGACCAACGCAGGAATCGGGAAGGCGAAAATGGCTAGCCGGTGGTCAGTCAGCTAATGTCGATCTCCCACTCGACATGGTCTGTTTAACGTTGATTCTCGTTGAAAGCCATTATTCGTCCATCTGTGGTGATAGAGAGAGAGAGGAGACTGAGTCAGAGCTGGTGGCAGATCTCATCAGACTATCGAACAAGAACCACCCAAGTTACAATAGCGTTGTTTTTGTAGTCACTCTCATTTCCCTGGTTACTGAACGTTTGATCTTTATGAGGAAATTTCCGACTCTTGCGTTTGAAGGTAACGTGATTGATAAGTGGCTGCGTCTCAAAATGTGGTTCTTGGGCTCTTAATGTATCCTAATGTATCTCATACACGGCTATCGTGTATGAGTCCGTTTCCTTAATACAGATTATGTGTGTCTAGTTTAATATTCTCATTCAATAATTAACCTTTTACCAGCCAAATTGAGATTTGAATTGATTTTCTATTTTTTTTTCTGTTATTTCGCCTTCTGATATTTCAATTTAGAGATATCAACCATAAAAAATTCGTGAAAAAAAAAATTTCCTGAATGTGTTTTTTGGACTTTTTGGCCATGGCAATAGAAACAACATTAACTTAAAAACAAAAAAATTCAATTTTATTCTTGCTTTAAAATTAGTAATTCAAAAAACTCAAATTTATGGTGTAAGTGCTGAAATGAATGAAATTTTTGTTTTGAAGATTAAGTTTGGAATCACACTTTCAGAAAAAACATTCAGTTGCTTTCGTGCAAGAGTAATGTTTTTTTCTAATTAATAATACCAATTTTTGGCAGTTAAAAAGTTAAATATCTTTCTTTTTCCCACTATGAAATCGGAATTCCCGACAGGTCGAACGATATGATAACGATAAGTTTTTTGTCGGCCTCTGTACATTCGACTTTTTTGAGATTTGACTAGATAGTGAGCCCCCTCCTAATAGAAGACACAGAATTTCCACAATACTGTACCTTCTATAGATAGATAGAACCGCTCACAGCCCCGGACTGATGCAAAGCTCCTTACTTCCGTTATCTCAAAAGAGGCAGAGTTGTGTCGGAAAAAATTTACCTTCTATATCTTGAACACCTAACTTGAGCAGATTTTAATGAAACCGTTGATGCCTATTTAGACAGGTTTTAAATTAATACTCTTCTGAATCCTAAAAAGTGTACCACGGTAATCTAGGAAGTCACCCGAAGTGCCTCGAAATCAAGCAGGAAGTACCACGAGATAATCAAACTTATATTCTCATCCCCAAAGGCTGGTAGTGATCGATCGTAAAATTTTTGGAAATTCCATGAATTAGAGTATCATTGATGTTTCTATTATAGTGGTACTCATAACTCCCACAAGGGTGGGGCTGACGGGGCTCTCGGGATGATTCTTATCTTTTTTTCCCACACGATAAATTGGTGGAAGTATATAAAAATAAACAGCGAAAAATCTATCCTGGGGTTCGGGGCGCGCCAAAGATCTCAGTCTGCCTGTTGCAGGTTGTGAGGGACCATGGTGAGTGAAAGTCTGTCACTGGTCTTAACTGCAGATAAGTTCAATGAAATCATGGTTTTTGTGAATTGTTTTAAAGCATCATTACTTTATTTAGAAGAATCAAAATCAGAATTGTTAAATATTAGATTGTTTGTGGCCCGTAATCCTGCACAAAATCACCTGAGCGTCTCCCGGAATGTTAGCTAATCACTTTGACGGCCTACTCTTTCTAGAGAGTTGAGCAGCTTTGGATTCAAGTCAACAACAATGCAATAAATAAATATCGATCAATCTATGGAGGCGACTCAGAAACCAAACAAAAATTTATTATATCTCATATATGATAATTAAAATATTAAAAGCAACTGAGATGATTGAAACACTCAAAATAGGACATGATGGAAAACAACACAGCATTGGATGAAGAAGGATAATGCAATTCAATAATTGCAATGTATAAATTCCCATCGGACATATCTGGAGATGAATCTATCTTCGGAGAGAGGTTGGAGATCACCGATAAACACCCGTAAATTTATGGACGAAAAGACAGAAATAAACCGTAATCTGAGAGGGAGGGGGAGGATAAAAGAAAAATGCAAAAAATGGGAATTTGATTGATATCTAAAAAGTCATAAATTTATTGAATCACGTATTCATAAGAAACAATATTCATCGAATGAGTATACATTGAAATGTGAGTGGGGGGATGAAAGCGGAATACAGAAAATATTCAATACGGAAAGAGCAATATCAGTAATTCATCCCGGAATGCTGCTGCCATCGTTCACTTTTGCTTGTGTTATTTGCGTACGTGAGAAAGGACGGATATCAATGCGACATCAACGACTCATTGGTGAAGTCGTTTTGTTTGTTGGGAGAAGTCGCTAGATGGAGAGAGAGAGGAGAGAATATGGATTATTCTAGAGTGAGGGAGATGAGAAATTGTGTCGGAGTCCGATTGTGTTCCCAACATAAATTGCCGGAAGATCTGGTAAATTTGTTTCTTCCTATTTCAACTCCCCCCACGCCATCAACATTCAGCTCCTGCGGTGGAACCTCGTTTATACGTCGTTCAAGAGGCCGGGTAAAAGCGCCGTATAAATGGGAAAGTCGTAGAACTGAGAATTCTTCATAAAAATGTCAACATACATAAAAAATATGAAATTCGATGAATTCAATTGCATCTCCAATTCGGTTATAAAAAATCATTTTAATCATACTTGAGGGAGAAAAACAAAAAAACAAATTTTTTCAAATCAAATTTCCAATTGCTCAGAGCAGAGGCTCTCTTTACTTTTTTTACCCGCGGTGCCCCCTTTCTCATATCAACGCTTGTCCGTGACTTTCCCAAGAAGCAGTCTAACAAAGAATTGCCCCGAGGAATCTTTGCTCCGAGGCACCCGCTGTCAAAAGTCGATGGTTCACAGTTTAAGAACCACTAGTTTGAAGAATTAAAGTTATCACAGAATTACTTTTATCCGATTATTCATGTAATATTCCTTTGAAGACCAAAGAAAACAAATTAGTTCAAATTCTCTCTCTATTTTTTGACACAGCCAGCAAGCCGCAACGAATGAAAATTTCAGTGGAAATAATTGAAAAAACTAGTGTATGTGTACCGTGTATGTCTTGTTGCCAGACCTGTACCCAGTGCTGTCCTAACGCACGTGCCGTCCCGGGAACGGCCCGATGCCCTTGAGTCTATAAGGGTAATTGTGATAATTTGGTGCCATGATTTTCGAAAGAAATCATAGAGATTTATTAGCGGGTACTTTCAGCTAATTAGGGACCCCAGAATATCGCTTTGTCCTAGAGCCCATGGCGCTGTTAAGAGGACCTCACTGTACCCTACAAATGCTTACAATGAACTTTCCCAATTTCAACCATCCAAACTTATTTCAATTCCGATTAATGCGCATTCCAAACAAAAGCAGTAGCGTCATCTGCTGTTTGTTTAAAATACTAATTTCGGAATTCATGTTTCAATAATGTTTTTGTGTCTTCTTTTGTATGAATACATATTGCAAGTTATTATTTTGATAAAACTTATTGCAGCTGAACTCAATTATACGTAAATTTAATGCAGCCAATTATCGGTTAGCATAAATTTTTTTTATATTGTTCGAGTGGACAAATTTCATTCCGTTTCAGTTTAGTTTCGGTTTCGTATGCAGTTGTGAGTGTCAAAATGAATTAGAGTTTGGTTTTAGTGTCATCTATCTTTGACTTAAAATACTACTTTTTAGTTCCCCGCGTATAAATTTTGGACATATTTTTCTCACTTTCTACCTTTTTTTTTTATTTGAAAAATCAATTTCTCAATAATTTACAAAATATTTAATTATTTTGATAGGTTGTGCCTACTTTTATAAAATAATCGGATGCTTAATACGATGTTTCCTTTTGCCTTCATGATCCTAAATCATCAACACAACGTTAAAAAAAAACTTGATTCCTTTTGCAATGTATTTCGCGGTACTGAAGAATTGCTCTGCTTCACGTTTTATTGTCTATGAAAATTGCTCGCATTTGATGGATATAAATGACGTTTTTTTAAGGATTTAGGTTCGAGTCGAAGTGAGAACGTAGAATAATGGAAGTTTTACGTCGAATAAATGTTTTAACATTGAAATGTATAGGAACCAATTGCGAACATCGTATAAATGTGAAAGTCGTATTACTGAGCGACGTATAAACGATATCCCACTGTACTCTCTCGGTATAGGTGCGTAACCATCTTCTCGGAGTCTCGGTAGAGCCTTTTTTTTTGTTGTGTGTTGCTGTCTGTTTCTTCCACATACACACACACATCCCTGTTATGTCGATCAGAATCTATATTCGTCCCCTCGACGGACCGTTAAGTGGCTTTGGCGAAGAAGAGGAGGATGGATAGATGGATGGTACGTATGTCGAGGGATGAACAAGATGAGCGAGAAACGAACGCGATGGAGGGGAAGTCGGAATCTGATCCAAAGCCATTCACTTCTTTCATTACCAGGATTAACCTCATGCTCCTGCATGATCTTTTCTCCCCCATCCCCTCACGAGGCCATCTTTTCTGATTTTCCTCCCAGAACCAGTCAGAAAAATATTAGGACGATTTTTCCATCGCCAATTTGGCTCGATGCCTTTTCTTGTCCTTCATAAAAATAACGATTAGTATACCGTAATCGTTACTATTTGAAAAACCAATTCGATATTTATTTTAGATTGTAACAATATTGATCTTTCATTGTATATTCACGGAAATGGGTGGGATGGAAGTTATTTAATTGTGGAACTAATGAACAACTAATCATCAGGGTGGCCTCCGTTTTCAACGTAATAATGCAGCACTTTTCAACTCATTTGCTCTTGGGGACCCTTGCAATAATATCCATGTTCGAGGAAATTCTTGAAGTCACACATACATGTTATAGGAATCACCTAAGGCAAATACAGATGCTTAGAATTGTATTGCTTTTGAAATAATCCCCCTCAGAAGGACCGGACTTCAGCCCAGACGAAAGGGGGGGGGGCAGAATGATTCATGTCTATTTTTTTTTTTTTTTTTTTTTTTGCACTATAAATTTACTATAGAAGGGCCTGTGAAAGACATGACCAGGGGGCCCGGTGTAGATCCCCGCCTAAAGGGCCAGCTGAATGCAGAATGTGGGGTGGGGGGAGCATATTAATTTCATCAACGGGGCCACAATAATATCCATGTTCTAGGGAATAAGTTTCAAATGTTTCAGTTCACGCGTGACCCCTGATAGTTGCGAGACTATTCCTCGCAACTATCTACGTTCTAAAGAAACTCCTACATTATAGGAGCTTCCTAACTTTATTCTAGTGACGAAACCCGTACTTTATATCCTAATAGTTTTCTAGTTAGAACTATTAGGATATAACACACTAGAACCCTGCTTTTACATACTTTCATTCGCGGTCTCACTTATACCTCGGGTCCAATGGAACCCTGTTTGAGAAACTATTTTCTGATTTTTCATTGCTTCAGAAAGATTTTCGCCGCGATTGACTTTTGAGATTTTAATTAGGAATCAATTAAAATATTTCATCCCATCCTGCGAGTTAGAATGAATACCGGAAGTGAATGCAGTGGATCCCACTTAGTACGTTTTGTTTTAGTGGTTTCAATTCTAAGTAATTCTCATCAAGATTTCCCGTTTAAAGCGTTTTCCCGCTTACAACATTTTTTCATGACGGTTTTTTGAAAAACTTTATTTATGTGGGATCCACTGTATTTACCTTGTCGCACAAATTTAGTTTTTCTCCTCAGTTGCATTTGGAACCGACATAAATTTCACATAAAAATCTGGTACGAAATTTTCACGTTCTAAAGACATGTTGTCTCGTCTCCATTATAAAACATACCAAAGAATGCTCATCCTCATTCTGACTTAAAATCAAAGATGATTTTTGTTTGGCGCAATTCTTTTGTTTAGACGATCGCCAAAAGGAGAACCTCGACATGAAAGGTGCTACTTCTCCTAAGGAGAATCACGAGAAGAAAAGAAAAACAACACACGCACAAAAAGAGCAGCAGCATCGCATGTGACGTAGAGTTAATGCCCATCGTTGCACCTTCACCCCTTTCGCAATCAAAGAAGAGAATGTTGGAAATAGGAGGCTCCTGGCTGCAGGTTAAAAATCCAAAAACTAAGGAGAGAGAGCGCTGGAGGAGGAATTGATACCACAGGGATGAGGACGAGGAGAAAGAGCCGCCGACTCCTCATGGTCCGTAACGACTCATTAGTCAAAGCGGACTTAGCGGCTTAAACCCTCTTCACCTTGGAGCACCAGATGGAGAAGGGCGATTTGTGGAGGAAGACACACATTAAAGGGCCACAGCAGCCAAAAACGATAACAATTACTGGGCATACGCAGGGCACTAAAAGTTCGATATTAAAGTCGGCTCTTCTTGATATTTCCCTTCTATGAGAGAGAGAGAGAGAGCCCCAGGGATGAAAGTAGTAGTAGGTTCGTGAAATAGGCGAGAAGCAATGATGGAAATCGACGATATATTTCCCCCATCTTAATATAGGGGACCCGAAGAATCTCGTATACATATAAGAAGCAGAAAACATCGTGACATGTTATAAGAAGGTTAGATCCGGTTATGGTCGTGGATAAAGCCTCAAACAAACTCTGATGGCCGGACCCAGACCACCACCACACGCACTAACAATAGCATTCCATCGAGTCAGACACTCTGCTGCTGCTGCTGCTCCACGATATGCTTATGATAACACACCGAGAGCCGGATAGATAGCATCTCGACTCGTACTACAAAGGCAGAACTTAAATGGTGTTCGGACCAAAACTAAATTATTGCTTTAGCCCGACAGGAATTTTTTTTTCTCTCTCTCACCTCCTTCACGCCTTGTCGACGAACTGATGATTACACATGAGATGCAGTTCCGTGGTTCTTCCAGGCGTTCAATGTCCGTTTCATATTTTTCTTTTTTCCATGTATGCCTATAGATTTTTCTTCCTTATTATTCTTCTTTGGTTTTGCTTCATTACCATAAGAAAGGTAGGACGGGGGACGTTATGGAATTTATTCCATATATTTTTTCCTTATTATAAACCCATCCACGTGGGGCATCTACAATCTTAATAATCGTAACATCGAGGGTCGACCGTAAGATTCATAAAATCAGTACTTATCTTTATCTCAGTCTTTTTATGTAATGAAGAAATTTCCATACAATATTCATTTGTGAAATTTTTTGAAAAACGTCGAGGAAAAAATGCTTTGGCAGAACTAGGCAATCTCGTGTCGCAAACTCAATGAAATCACGACCTTCTTCACCAGTGTTTCCCAAAGTGTATTATATATATCCCTATAAGATCCTATGGGTTCACTTGAGTTGGTGGAGGGGAGGAGCGATGAAGAAAAAAATTTCTGAAGAAGGGAACGATGGAACAAAAAATTTGGGAAACAATGTTCTACACCTAAGGCTTACGTATGGGCCCGTAGTAGTAACAGTAGGTTCCCAGTAAAGGTTCCAACGGAGCCCAGGGGCTGCAGTCGAATAGGGGAGCCCTATATTATTGGAGAATTTTATTTATTCTGAGGTATTTGTTCATAATATATGCATTTCCAACAATTCTGAAATAAAATTTTCATCAAATATGAATCTCTATTAATTCTGAAAATATTTCTTTCAAAAATTATGAAATTATGTGATCCCATTATCCCTGAAATTATTTCTCATTAATTATGAAATTATTTCTAGGTTCTAAAATTTTTTTCTAAAAGTAATTTTAAAATTAATTCTGTCAACAATTTTTATACACATTTTTTCCTATAGGTTTTTTCAGCATTTCCACAAATTTTGTAACTATGTAAAAGCATTTTCGTTGGGGCCACTGGAAAAAAACTTCGGGGTTCACACGTGACCCGCGGGCTTTGCATTGAAGAGCCGTTCCCCCATCCTCCCTTGCTTTATAATATCCACCAAAAAAAAACTCAAGACCAGCACAAATTGATCTCATTTCAACATACAAATAACTTTTTTCCTCACGTATCGAACAAACAGAATCAGCAGAAGCATGAGAAGCTTGAATACACGGGGAACAGGATAAAGCTATAATTTAGTAATTACTGATATGCGACATGTGTCTAGTATGTCTAGAAGGTGTCAAAAGCCACTGACGGAGCAAATACAGTCTTTTCGGAAACAATTCGTTTTTCTATATAAAGAAGAACCAGCAAAAAAAAATAAAAGAAAAAGACAGGAAAGAGAGAGAAGAGTGAGAGATTTTAGGGCTCGAGAAAGGGATTGGTCATAAGCCGGCGATGAACGACTGCTAAACTCCTCGTCAAGTTCATCGTCGTTGTCGTCGTTGAAGTGTTGACACAAGAGTCCAAATGTTTTCTTGACACGTCCCTTTTTTCTACCCTCCTTATCCTATAAATACTTTTGCTGCTGCTTCTTGAACGACATCCTGCAAGATGTGCTTCGACTGAAATGCCAACGAGTCAAAACTAAACGATATAATTCAAAGCAGGAAGGAGGGAAATGACGTTTTTTTTTAAAGCACCGTTATTATTATTTGGAATGATTTTCTCGAGACATCTGCGTCCCGAGTGATGACGAACGCGACACCATAACTTTTTATTGTCCTATTTTTTCCACCTTTGTTTTTTTAAAAGTCTATGACTGTAGTGTTTACTTTAGCCTGAATGACAAACTTAAACAAATCTCTGAAAAAAAAATTCGTACTTCTCAACAGCTGTTTCCTTGATATTTAATATTATGTGTCTTCGAACCTTGTTCTACTAGTTGGCCAATCAATTTCAACACTGAAATCGGTCAATTTCAACAATACCATTCTTGATGAATTTCAACGATAAAATTTCCTGATGAATTTAAACAATAACATTTCTTGATTAATTTCAAAAAGAGATTCTTGATTAATTTCAAAAAGAGATTCGTGACCAATTTCAACAATGAAATTTATCAATTTTACAATACAAGATATACGGAAGACTGGATGTTGTGAAGATAATTATTATTTGAGATGTTAATTTTTTAAGGAAGGAAAAACTCATCTCTGCCTCTACCGGGAGTCGAACCCGGGTCCCTCGATTGCCGGACGAGTGTTCTAACCACTAAGCTACAGAGGAGATAGAGATTTGATTTTCCTTCGCTAGAGCACTCGTCCGGCAATCGAGGAACCCGGGTTCGACTCCCGGTAGAGGCAGAGATGAGTTTTTTCCTTCCTTAAAAAATTAACATCTCAAATAATAAATATCTTCACAACATCCAGTCTTCCGTATATCTTGTATTAACAAGTGGAGAGCGACATTCATGTCATAAATTTTACAATAAAATCGATCAATTTCAACATTGAATTTTCTTGATGAATTACAACAATGAATTTTCTTGATGAATTACAACAATGAATTTTCTTGATGAATTACAACAATGAATTTTCTTGATGAATTACAACAATGAATTTTCTTGATGAATTACAACAATGAATTTTCTTGATGAATTACAACAATGAATTTTCTTGATGAATTACAACAATGAATTTTCTTGATGAATTACAACAATGAATTTTCTTGATGAATTACAACAACGGCTATTCGTGATTAATTTGTGCAATAAGATTTCTAAATGAGTTTCAGCGATGAGACTTCGTGATCAATTTCAACCATCCATTGATCTTTTTTTTCCCCTACCTTCTTATATAAATGTTTTTCCTATAAATACTCTTCTCGAAGAAACTGGTTGCTAGTTCTTAAGCGACATCCTGCACGATACACTTTGACTTAAATGCTAACGAGTCAAAACTAAACAATATAATTCCAGTAAGAAGGAGCAAATGGCGTTTTTTAAGACACCATTATTATTATTCGGAATAGTTTTCTCTAGACATCTGGGGGAGGGATGTTTCAAGTGATGACGAACGCGACACCATAACTTTTTATTGTTATTGTCCTATTTTTAAACCCTTTTTTTTCAAAGTCTATAACTATTTACTTTAGCCTGAAAAAATGACAAACTTAAACTCTAACAAAACTCTAAAAAAAGTACACAGCTGTTTCCTTGATATTTGATATATACTGTGTAGTGTCTTCGTACCGTGTTCTACTAGTTGACCACGTTTTTGAATGCGACCGTAATTATTCAATCGACAGTTCGTTTGCGTGTAATGTGACGATTGAAGAAAAAAAGAAAAGCACGATTTTTATTATTTTATTGTATTGTTTGTTGGACAACAGGAAGAAGGGTTGACGGGGGCTCACACAAACCCAGTGTTTCAAGTCAAACAAGCCCCCCCCCCTTCCACCAAACAATTAGATTTAATTTACTGTGAACTTTTCTTTTTTTTAATGTTTCATTTTATGTTGTAATTTAGAATTAATATAATTAAATAAATCTTTATAAATTCGCCAAAGACGCATTGAAATATTTCATGATCACACACACACACAATGTTGAAAACAGATTCTTGATTAAATTCAACAATGAGATTTCTTTATTGAGTTCAACAATGAGATTTCTTTATTGAGTTCAACAATGAGATTTCTTTATTGAGTTCAACAATGAGATTTCTTGATTAATTAAAAAAAATCATTCATAATTAATTTCAAAAACAGATTCATGATCAATTTCAACAAAGTCTATCAATTTGAACAATAAGATTTCTTGATCTTTTTCAGAAATGGATTCTTGACCAATTTCAGAAACAGATTCTTCATCAATTTCAACAATAGCCTTTCTTGATGGATAGCATAAATGATATTTCTTGATTCACTTCAACAATGAGATTTCTTTTACGAATTTCAGAAATTCGTTCTTGATCAATTTAAACAATGAAATCGATCAATTTTTTTAAAATGGATTCTCGATTACTTTCAAACTATGATATTATTAAATTAAGAAGTTCAATAATGAGACCATTTCGATTTTTTCCGAATTTCATGATCAATTTAAGAAATGGATACTTGATACAGTCAACAATGAGATTTTTGATTAATAGCTTTTTGATTATTTTTTGAGAGTTTCTTGATTGATTTCAGAAATGAGGTTCCCGATTTACTTTAACAATATTGTGCTTTCGGAATAAATAAATAAATAAATATATGTGTATATATACATATATATATATATATATATATATATATATATGTTGTGAAGATAATTATTATTTGAGATGTTAATTTTTTAAGGAAGGAAAAACTCATCTCTGCCTCTACCGGGAGTCGAACCCGGGTCCCTCGATTGCCGGACGAGTGTTCTAACCACTAAGCTACAGAGGAGATAGAGATTTGATTTTCCTTCGCTAGAGCACTATATATATATATATATATATATATATATATATATATATATACTTTTTTTTTTGTCTCGTTTTTTTCCAAACAATGAATTTTCCAACAAGGGCGTAACATGGAATGTAGACAATCATAAACAAATAATTTGTGATAATGATAATGACAGTAGCTGGGGTCAAATATCATAAATTGACCAACTAAAAATTCTATATATTTGCTATTTTATTTTATTTATAATTTTTTTATATTTGTGATTTCCACTGTGACCACGATTTTTTCTGATTTTTATCGTGCGTCGCCTCTATTACTTTTCTAATGATTTTCCGGGATCACTGAGCTCTAATAATAATAATAATAACAAAACTGCCCATAAATGATCACATTTAATAATGACAGAAAAAGTCCTGATCTTATATACGGTTAAAAAACGTAAAAAAAACATTAAACACTAGAGACCTTTCCCACGAACACACAGACACACAAAAAACTGCCGCTTATGGTTCTCTAACCGCCATATTTATGGCAACCGACTTTATTTATTTATTTTCTTCAATGGAGACATCATCTTCACTAAGCGCGGTCCCTGTTTTCTTCTCTCCTAGTGCGACCCTTTAAGCCATTATGGCTTCTAGAAATACTGGACCGATGGGATAAATTATCAGAGTCCTTAACTCGAGATAAGATTGGGTCCTCCTCTGTTTTTTTGATGTTGGCCGCTACTATGGGATCCAAGGGACGAACGGGAAGAGCCCGCCTTTTTTTTTTTCTTACGGGAGACGATAGATATTCCTTGATGTGGTGCATTACGTCCTCGCTCTTTTACACCAAAACGGTGTTTCCCAGAGAAGAACAGATAACGGTACGGTCCTTTTTGGAAAATAGCAGCTCGAACTGGGGGAGAAGCTTAGGAAAAGCCTTTACATTGCGTGTGACACGCGTGCACATGGCCACCCCAAGAACCTTCAAAACAGAGAGAGAAGATTTTTTGGCGCAAGGGGAGATTCTCTCTAGTGAGATGAGCCTGTATTAATCTCTCTCTGTGTTCTCTTCCGACACCTTTGAACTTTTTTTTTTCAAACCCGACAGCATTGGATAGATATCAGAGATTCGCTTGAAAAATGCCACCCACCATCATGGAACCAGATGTAACAATTGTAATAAAGGTCATCGGGTTTACAACTCCTATATTTTTAAGACGATCATAGCCTATTTCTCCCTAAAATATCAAAACTTGCCATAAAGACAAATCCAGTTGCGTAGATACAGTAAAATCTCAGCGAGGACTTTTTGTAGAGGTCCCTCTGTGAGGTGACCGTTCCACAAATGGAAGAAAATTACGGACCGTTGGTTTTATGGATAGGTGATTCGTCTCACAGAGTTGGACCTCCAAAAAGTGCACAACATAAACCAACATAAACAAAGATTACAAAAAATAAGTTTTTGTGATTCACATATCGATCCGTTGCAGGCTTTGTGTAACTCTGTTTAAAGCTGAAGCAATGTTCAAATGCCTTAAAAGCTCCACCCATAACATTTCAAATTTTCAAGAGAACCGGGACAACCCTCGAATTACAAGTATACGTGCTTGTAATAAATATCCGGAATAGATGTTTCAAGTCGGGACGTATGGGAAAGCCTGCGTACTGGGAAACGATCTTTCAGAAATTCGCTGTGATTTTATTTCTCGATTTTTCAAGAAAAAGTTGAATTTTTCAGGGCATTATTCAAATAAAAATTCGTGCATATAAACACTATCTCCAAAGCTGAGAGCTATTATAGGTAGGCCTTTCTAGGAACGGCCTGGGGCTTTGGGCGTCATTTCTAGGTATATAGCTGGTCCCACAACACCACTGCTGCGCAAGAATGCCGATGACTGTTGAGATGACCCTGTCCTACAACAATGATTTCCGGAGGATGTCAACTGAGTAAAAATATTCCTAAACAATTCAAAAAACGTTTTTGTATTAGTGTACGTTGCATTGGAACCCATGGTCATTAGTCTGAAAAAAACCTAGCAATTCGCGGCTTGGTTATCACCTTTCATTTCATTCTTTCAAACCGAGCGCAGCTCAGGTCTATCGCTATGGGCAATTTACTACCGAGTGAATTGTGCCGGAGCTGTATGTGTGCTTAGCAGTCTGAGTGCGTATATGGCATGGTGTCTGATTTTTCAGTGCTGCCATCGATATGCGAAATTTGCAAGTGAAGTGTAAGGGTAGAAATATTTGTACCATTGTAGCCCTGTTGCTCTTTGTGGTGAGATATTTTTACGGAAAGATCGTATTCGCATTCGCGCCTCGAATTTTGTTACTATACAAAAGCAGCTTCAGCCGACCACTTCGGTGGCACCGGTGGAGTTCGAGCCTGGATTTGTCACTTTACCTGAGGCTTTCTGACATTGCCGCACATTACCCAATACAGTTACGGGCGAGGCTATAGACAGATAAACGTTTCTTGGGATGCCATTGTTGAAAGTTGACACTAAAAAAAGTATTGTGCTCGAATTAAGGGGTTGGGCCTAATCGAATCATCAAGCCACTCCCCCCCCCCCCAAATAATTAAAATGCTTTGAACTTAAAAAAACCCTGCTTCGATATTCCATTCATATTGGTACCAGAAATTGTATTCATCGTCTTACTCGAAACGCGTTAAGGCTCTTCACATCTAGAAAAGTTATGTCACGAACACGACGGGCGGCGGCACCTCTTTTTCGTGTCATGGCATTTCATAAAAATCCCTAAAAAGTTACGAATTCGCTCCATCAAGTTGAACTACATATTATCCCACGCCTGTTTATATGTATTTTTGTTTAGGGCTATTTTTTGGTTGTTTCCTCTTTACGCATGGCATGGAAGACTAAACGGCGAACCGTAAATCAAAAGCGATTGTCTCGATGCTCTAGTCACGCACGAAACATGGCTCTAAAGCTTCAATCTCTTCTATTTTCTCGGCTTTTAAAACATTTTGCCGCTCGATTCCACTCCTGTATCCGTGACAGCAGTCTCTCTTGACTTTCAAAATCGAGCCAAATTTCTCTCTCTCTCTCTCTTTATAATATCGTAATCGACCAGTGCACAAAACGAACAATTTTTCCCTTGTATAAGTGAGTGATCACGTGGAAATTATGGAACATGATAATCTACGGGACCATTCTCTAAAAAGCTAATTCTTTTCCATTTCGTGTCGTAAAAATTTTATCGACTGAATTTTTTTTCCACCTGATAATAAGGTGGGAAACGCATAAATCCGTCATCATATTCGCGCTTGTGCGGTGGAAAGGATTCCGAAATCGTTTCTGAAATACAACTCGACAAATTCTGAAAAGTTTTATTTTGTGGAAATCGAACCAATTATCAGTCGTGTTCGGACTGAACCTTGTGAAATCCCGATGGTCAAACTTTGCATGTTATTAAGAACTTATTCGATTCCGTCAGAGGAATGTCTGTGAAACTAATTTCTAGAAGTTCGAGTAAGTATATTGAAAAAGAATAATGATACAGATATCTCTCGCTTTACGTGATTTCTCTATAAGTCGATTTTCAAAAGTTAATTTTAGAAACTGCGACACTGAAAATTTGGTCTGTAGTCATGAAAAACTTTAGTCATGAAAATGGGCTGGCAAATTATAAATACGACATACTTAAAATTACAAAATCCGTTCGATTTGTTGATGATGGATGAGACAAATATGGAAGGAACGCTCGAATCCATCATTTTTTTTGGTTTTGAATTTCAATCGAAGAAAACGATCCCTAATGAATTTTCATATTTGCGAGGGATATTCAGAATTCTCTAGCTTTGTTCCTATAATTTTGCTTTTATAAAGAGAAGAAGGTTTATCTCTCATCCCTCTGAAGAAAAACTCACTTTACGCGATCACTTTGGGGGACGGGACCTATTAATCGCTGAAAGCGAGGGAAGCCTTGTACAGTGCAGTATAAAAAGGCGCCGAGGCAATATATATACATACACATATACAGTCGAATCCCATTTTAACGAATTCCGTTATAGCGAAAATCTCGTTTTAACGAACACTTTTCTAATCCCCCAAATACGTTTACATAGGAACAATGGTAGGTAACCTGGAATTCCATTATAACGAAATTTTGTTTGAACGAAGTGATTCCTCCGGTCTCTTGGCGTTGGTTATAACGGGATTCGACTGTATACACAATCTTAAGGCCATAGTACTACCAAAAACATTTGCGAATTTCGTCCAGTCTGTGAGGTGCTTTCCCTGATGAAGAACCCAGAGATGACTTTATATAATATATATATATATATATATATATGCACAGGGTGCATAGCAAACAGGGAGTATGATATTTTACTGACGATTCATTGATGCTAGCGGCATGCTTCCAATTAGAAAAAGTTTCCAAATAACGTGTAGTACTCAGATATGTCATTTATATTGCAAGGGATTGTATAGTTATTAAAATGAAACAATTGACTTTTTATATGAGCACCCTGTGCTCAAAAATCTGATCAGAAAGTTGTTGCCCTGTCTCTATTGATGCCCACAAAAGAAAAAAATTCCACGTTTTTAAATGCAAAATTCACTGAGATATTGGAATTCGAAAAACGGAGGAAATTTGGGAAAAAAAAACAGAGTTAAATGCGGTAACAACGGTTTTTCCACATTTAGAGCTTTTTCTAATGGCATTTTAGAGCTCTAACGGTCCCCGTTAAAAATTCTCGGCACATATAGCAACAGGCCTACAACGGTACAAATCTTTAATCATTACACTTCACTCATAGTTTAAAAAATAAATGACAGGTGGCAGCACTACAACAAGTGGTGAACAAAAACAAACTTCACGTTTGGTTCACAATACGCACACGCTTTTCAAATTCAAACATGTGCCAATTCGTTAGTTACTTCGTTAGATACGTGAGTTATCACGTCAGTTACCTTAGGTGGAGACGAGAATGATTTCGGTCAGATTCTCTTGACTCTCTGGAGATACCTGAGTAATCACATCAATTATCTTCAAAGTGGACGAGAACGGAATCTATCTTTTTTTTGATTTTATGAAGATATCTGACTTACCATATCAGTTATCTTCAATATGAACGGCAGTGGAATCGATCGGTTTCTTGATTCTCCGAAGATATCTGAGTGATCACATCGGTTATCTTCGGTGTGGATGAGAGCAGAATCGATCGGATTTTATTGGCTCTTGAAAAGTTCTTGGCTTGGCACCCTGGCTTCTGGTTGTAGGAAACCCTAGGCCGTATATTAAAAAGTCCGTTTCATCTTATGATGAAGTCACATTTTTTTAATATTGTTTTCTAGGGAAAATATATACAGTATGTATATATGAGTATTAATTTACATAAATATGAATGTCATTAGAATTCATTCATATGATTTATAAGAATCTCAACTGCTATCAATTCATAGGGTTTTGTTTCTGAGAGTCAAGACAGAACTCATTACACTTTTTCGCCATGTCATGATAACATCAGAGAGAAACATTATTGAACATTTCTTTTGTGTAGACGGTCGATACAAATGTATTTCGAGCACAACTGACTTCAAACATGGCAATTAGGATGCGCATATAACATGTGTGTGTGTGTGTCGCCATCATTATGAATTTCTCGTATCGTTTCACTCAGAACGATTTTCCATCATTAAATATACATGATTGTGACCATCGACTATAAGTGAGGGGCGTGGTTCTTCGTATGTGTGCACTGCTAAAATGCGAAACAATGTCTCGATATGCGACTGCGGCGTCGACAACACGTCCACGAAGAGGTCGGTGGTTGATTTCGAATGTTCCGCTCGAGAGGTTTGGCCGCACCTCGTTCATTCGCGCTGTGTCCACTTACACTATCCATCCTCCCACATAGTAAGTGCACATACTTCACATTCATCGACGATGCCACCATCAACCATCATTTCCCAAGTCGGTTCACGTTACCTTTTTTTTTCTTCAAAGGCGGTGTTTAATTAGATGCGCTAAAAACACGGCAGCGCGTTTTGCACAAAACCGTCCATCATGACATTTTTACCACAGTCATCTCTGACCACAGACCCATGAAGTTAGGACGAGATGCCCATTGGTCGTCATTTTATGTGTCTTCTCCTCCCGTCTTCGTTGTAATTCATACTGAACTCGATCGTCGTCCTTCGCCTACACCCACCGCGCATATATAGGGCCTACTTTTTCTAACGACCCACCCACTCATTTATTCATCTTTTATTTTTATTTTGCTCGCTGGTCGTTGTATGAAGTCGTTTGCCAGAAGCCCTCGTGATTTCATTTTCGACGGTTAATTTCGGTAATGCGTTTACGGTGTCCGTCCCGCGGGTTCAGGTCTCCCGTGTTCCTTTCTCTGGGGGCCCCTGCGTCGTTGGTGAGCGGCCTCAAATTACCCTTAAAATATTTTTTTTCTTTCTCTGTTCACAATCTTTCACGAGAGAAGAATATCCATCGCCCATTCTTTTGTGTCCAACATATAATACACACGAGTCAAGTCTCCTTCCCAACGGCTACTAAAGACCTTCGGCATTAAAAATAATGAATAAAGGACCGACTTCTGCTGATCGGAATGTATTATACTGACTCTGTTGGCCATTACTGTCCAACCCCTGCTGGACCGACTCACTTTAGTAATTAATTTCAGTCATTTTCAAGCTTCAAATATCACCGTGTGCCTGTGGAAGGGAGAAAAGAAAAAGTGATATTTATAGCACTAACAAATGGTTTTAAGTTACTCGTATATAATAAGTTGATCGGTGGTTACCGGATCTGGAACTAAAAAGTATTAAAAAAAAGAGCATATTTTTCAAAGTGGCTTTGAAAATTGATCGGTTGGCGAAGCGATAGATGGCGAGGTAATCGTCGAGGGACATCGGAATATATTTCAATCCAGCATGAGCTTCAATGACGATGGAGTTTTTTTTAATTTATTTGTTTCGGGGCAGAGATTATGACCATTACCAATTTTTTCCGATGTATAGTCCTAGAAGAATATGATCTGTTAGGGGGATGAGTGACAATTATTGCAATTGAAAATCGATACTTTTACATTATACATGGTTTATTTCTATTAGAAGACCTGATGCTTCAAAAATCCATAATGAGGTTTTTTCAAAAGCAAACTTTGGCAACTAAGAGCGTATTGGAAATTGATGATAATCGAGACTTTGCCCATCATATTGTCAATAACTTGCTAGGTTATCGTGCTGTTAGGTCGGTGTTTAGGGTCTTTAACACTTGCCGGACATTTTACGCTCTTCCCCAACCACACTTTAGAAACATTTAAACAAAACTTGATACTCTGCGCAGTTGCACATATTGTGCGTGCCTGTATAAAGCCAAATAAAATTTATGAATGATGAGAGCATATTCCATGCTACCCAAACAATTGAGTACACGGCCGGGTCTGGGGTCAAAATCCTGAGAAGACAGAATATTTTCATCATTCGAAATGCATGTATGCGACAATTGTTTTCAGTTCCGCAATGTAGTATGAAATGATCGGGTCTGAGGTCAGGATCCCTGCAGCCAAAATCTCGACAAGAAAATATATTCTGGATGCGTCTGGGTCGGAAGCATTGCAGCCAAAATCCTGACAAGACCACTTTGTTCTGAATCACTTGAAATTTCTGTACGTCTTCTTTACTGCATACATGGGGGAAATGCTACAGTCTATTACGACATGGCAGGGTCTGGGCCACGATACATACAGGCTGAATACCGAGAGGACAAAATATTCTCAAAATATTCTGGATCATTCGAAATGCATGTGTGTGAGAATTAACGTATTTTAACGTTCATAAGGAACAAAGGCGTACGCGGAGGGGGGGGGGTCGCAGGAGGCTCGTGACAAGCCAACCAAAAAGTTAGGGACAAAATGAATATTTCGGTGAAAAAAAATTAAAATATTGAAAGAAGATACGCTTCAAATGCTATATTAACCCATGTCTATTAATTTAAATGCTTTTTGAAGGGTGGTAACTCAAAATTTCTCGAGAAGAAAATTTTTGTGCTCCCCCTAGCCTTTTGTATCCCCTAGAAAGGTGGATCCTGGAAGAAAGTTGAAAATATTACAAGAATATGATATCCATATATATCCCCCCTATTCCCTATATTTGGGGCTCATTTTTTGGGGGGGGGGGGGCTGTTTATACTCGTTAAAATAAGGAACTTTCCATGCTACAATCTAGTATGTCGCCGGGTCTGGGTCAGGATCCCTACAGCCAAAATATGTCGAGAAGGCAAAAATATTCTAGATGGGTCTAGATCAGAATTCTTACAGCTTAAATCCCAAGACAAAAAATATTCTTAATCATTCGAAGTGCGTGGATGCCAAAAGTATTTTCAACGCAGCAATTCGATACGAGATGACCAGATCTGTGTCAGAATCGACAAACCACTGCATGTGACTAGTGATTAAACTTGAATAAAAGAGTGATGAGAGTATTTACCTTCATCTTCAAAGGTACTTTAACAACTATTGTAACATTATATTACGTGTCTCATTTCAATTCGTATGTAAAAGATATGTAAATCCTGTTTCTTATGAAAAAAAATGTTCCCGGTGTTTTCTGTAGGGATTTAGAGCTATGAAGGGATTCACAGCGTCGTTTTGTGCGATTTTAACTTCTCCCAGGATTTTGACTTTCTGGCTGCTGCAGAATGTCGCATGTTTGACACGTCGAATTCAGACCAATGCTGCAACAATGAAATTTCTCTGTTTCGCTCTAATAACCATAGGGTCATAACATGATGTCACTTGAGCTCATTTGTGATGCAGGAATTAACTTTACCAGAGAGGAATCGATCTATCCTCCCTACATAGAAAGTTTCTCCGAATTGCCATAGTTTCGCCGTTGTTTTCAGAAGTTGTTAACAGTACATTTTTTGCCCCTTTTTACCTTCATCTTCAAAGGTACTTTAACAACTATATGTTGCTTCCGGTTTGCCCGTGACTACGTACGCATAATGACAGTTAGAAAAGAAGATTACCTGAAGAAAAAGCAAAAAAAGACTCTTACGACACGGGAAGAAGAATATAAGAGTTCTCTTTTTCTTCTCCCCATACATTTAACAGGGGAACCGGACATAGAAGTTGGATAATTTGAGGTTATTTCAATTTTGGATCTGACTCGCGTCTTGGCGTGTCTTTTGTGTCACGGAATCATGAGGTTGAGCCGGGGACGACGTGCGGTTGAGCGTCGACCCTCCGTCCATATCGGTACATACATAGTAGAAGACTCGAGACGCTTTCCACTCCCCATCCCCTCAATTTTAGCCTAGAGCCGGATCGAATGATGTAATTACAGGGGACCCCTAAGTCCCTTATTTTCGGCTACTGTGACTGCTCACCGGCGCCTCCGAAAAGCCATCGGGACACCGATTATTCATGGAGACTTCGTCGCCACCCCAGTGTCATCGTCTTCTTTTTGTTTCCCCCCCCCCGGGTATCTTTAGTATTATTATTATTATTTCGGGCTACCTTCTGTGGGCCCCTGTATGTTTGGAAGCAATTCTATATAAGTGATCCGATTATTATTAGTTTAACCGGAAGGTTAACTCAGATTGTCCTTCCGAATTGCCTCTTAACCAGAAAATTGAGCAGCAACCGGATTACACCGAACCACCCGAAGCTAAGTTTTCTTGCGGTTCAAACTAAAAAAGAACAAGTGTAGAAACCTTTTTGTGACTGTCGGTTTTTGTGGGTTTGGGAAGTGCATTTGCTACTGTGTGGGAACATTTATTAATAATATTCCCAGAAATGGGTTTTGTGTTTTATAATTAGAGCTAAATTTAGAGTTAATTTATTCAATTCATCAGTGGCTTTTTTTCCCCTTTTCAAGTTCGAAACCATGGCCGAACTGAAGTGTTATTATTATACTGTAAATCGCAATCAACATTATTGATGGCGAATTATTCAAAAAAGCTGCTAACGATGTTTAATTAATACAGTGAACCTTCCTACAACGATATGTTTCTCATAGATTGTTTAGAATTGCCTATAACGCAATGTTAGACCTCTCTCGATACAACGATATCCTTTACTACGATAAATCTTTCCATAACGATATTTTTTTGAGATTTCCAAACTGCTACAACATAAATGCTTACATGCGGCCTTCTAAGCCATCTCAAAATGTAGCCCGAAACCTCAAACCTAATTTTCTAGAAATGAACAATGCGGTACGTTTTACAAATCAGTTAAGTTACCCGCACCACATTCCCAGATAACTTAAATGACCCGCGACATATTTAGAGATCGCTTGTGACCTGCGACACAGCCCCACTTATATTACCTAAGCTACCCGCAGCACATTTGCAGATCACTCAAGTGACTCGCGGTGCTGTTTCACATCACTTAAGTGGTCCGCGGTACATTGAAAAGATCATTCAAGTGGCCCGCGGCACATTGAGAGATTACTTATGTGACACGCAATTCATTCCCATTCCTAGATCACTTATGTGACCCGCAACTCATTCCCATTCCTAGATCACTTATGTGACCCGCAACACATTCCCAGATCACTTATGTGACCCGCAACACATTCCCAGATCACTCAAGTGGCCTGCGTCGTATTTACAGATCACTTAAGTGGTTCTTGGCACGTTCGCAGATGAATAAATTGATCAGCGGCACAATTCCAGAGCATTTAAGCTGCCCGCGGGGCAGTTTCACATCACTTAATTGACCTGTGGCACTGTTCCAGATCACTTGTGGCCCGTTACACGTTTTCTAACCAAAGAAGTGGCCCGCACTCTCTTAAAGGTAGTGAGCACCCTTATCCTGCAACGATATTTTTTTATATTTCGCTCAAAATCACCTTCAATATATTTTTGAAGTGTTTACCAGATTTTATTCATTCAAGAATGTTTAATAGCACAGTATTTTGCACTATCTCGTTTGCTCTACCTCGGAAAGTATTAATGAAGTTGCGATGAAGCTACTTTCTGCCTAATACAAAAAAAGTGTAGTGCAGGAAATTACTTTACAGAGTGAAAAACGATTCCTATCAATACCTGAATTTTATTCATCAACTACTCAGTTACAATTTTTTTTCTGTGAATAAACACTCATAAATGCATTTCTCTGCTGGTAATAACACCAATTCAGAAGATATACCAACAACAGCATAAATTTGGCAGTGACTGATGATAATGCTACCTCTTGATACAACGATAACTCTGCTACAACGACTTTTTTCTTCATCCTCAGAGTACCGTTATATCGAGGCTATACAGAGTAAATTGAATTATATTATTTATTCTAAAAATTTATTTATTTTTATAAATAATAAATAATATTATATAAATACAAGCATTCATCTTACATATTTGGTAAGGTTCAACGTGTTTTCCTCAATTTTTCAGTGATTTCAACTACAAATGGGGATTTTGGCAATGTTATTGATGGCAATTGGTTACCCCCCCCCCCCCCGTATTTAAAGGGAAAAAAGGATCCCAGTTTTTCATTTTTCTCAATGAAATATAATCGTCTGGTCATTTGAATGTTTCTTTTTGTTAAATACATTTTTATTTAATGCTGTTTGTAGTATTGTAGCAGCCCTTTATTTTCCCACCCTTTACCCATTTTATCAGTAATTAGCAAATTTTTTGTAAATTGCATTTCTTGGCTACAATTAGTGACATCCCGTATTGAGGATCCCGATTTTCCCGCATTTTCCCTTGGTGAACCTAAGTATGAATATAAAATTTTTATTTTGGACCCAAAATTATATTACTATACTAATATCAATTATAACAATCGAATAATTTTTCATTTAGTTGAAATTCAATAATCAAGTCTGCCTCTGGGCCACCTATGGCATCATCATGGACCACCTCTGGTCGGCGGGCCATAGGTTGAGAAACGCTATCCTAATGAAATTTATGACATCAACGTTAAAACCGCTTTCCTGTATGACTGCAGACCAAACTACGAGGGTTATATAATGTCTGCATTAATTGGACAAAATTACGGTTCGGAAAACATACTATGAATAACAATCATTTTGCGATAGTATTACTACTACCATCATTACGAGAAACGACACCAAAGGAGATTGCGGCTTGCTGTATGGTATCTCGCGTTTTAAGAAACAGTATCAGACCTACAAAAAAAAAACCAAATAAAACCAAAAGTATCTGTGGGTTGGGGTGACCAAGGAATAAATATATACTCTTAGATAGAAAGGAAAAAAGACACACGGGACATCAAGCGACCGAATAGATGGTATTATACCGCATTGCCACTACTAATTGCAAGGTCGACTGGCGCCAAATTGCAAATAGATTATTGGACTCTTTTACTACAAGTTCGTGGCCTAGGCTAAAAAGGTTGTGAAGTATTTTCGAGAAGAAAGTCGTGGAAAGGGGTTTGGATGCTGACCCGGATATGAAAAGAGCAACATTTATATGTGTCTATGTAATTCCACCTCTCCCTATATAGTAACTAGCCCTCTCTCTCTTCCTCCCTTTATAGTCATTTTGGTCATTGAGAGACGTCCCTTCCCCCTCCTCCTTATCTAAAGTCGTCCTTATACATAAGAACAGCTTTCATTTTTTGTGTGTATATGTCATGCGCCTGTCTGTGTCATTACGCGATCCCAGAAAGTAAACGTCGGAGAAAAGATCGAAATCGAAGAAAACGCGCGTAGTAGGTAAACATTCGGGGTTGAGGAAAAATAATAATCGTAATAACATTCGGGAAATCTTGACAAAATAAAAATCGTACCGGAGTATAAATGGCTATCGGAATAATATTTGTGCGGTTTTTTTTAGCATGATTATTTATCGTAAACCTGTATTGCATGGTGTAAGTGAGAGAACCGGAACTACGAGACTGTCATTGGCTATTCTCTTCAACCAGTTGCCATTTCTCTGAAATGAGTGGCGGCAATATGTGCATTATTTGTAAGCTTTATTATTTTCTATTATTTTATAACTCTCTACCTTGAGGTCATTCTTCTTATGAAAACATTTGTTTTTGCGTGTATAATGTAAATACTGGCTACCCTTATATGAAAGTATTTATTAGGTCATTCCGAATGTTTTTAGTAGCCTCGGGTTTAGGCTGTTGTTGTGTCTTAGTGTCTTCTTTATCGTAAATAAAATAAACATTATTTTTGTAGCGATACTTGGATCTTGAAAGTCTACTGAGGTGTCCAATTTAGATGTCATTATAATTGGAGTATTTTTAATATTTTCTACAAGACTGATGAAAATTTGCGTTTCAGACATTTTTTTAATGTCAAAAAATGCTTCATGTAAATTGGCAGTTTGATGATTTCACGAAGTTTAAAATCCGGCTGTTTAAATCTAAAAGATGAGGATTGGAATAGATGACCCGTTGCAATGGGTGACGATCTCTTGAAGATTAAAAACTGACCACTCAAGAGGGAAGAAAAATTGAAATGTTCTTAGTTTACATAAAAAATATATTTTTGCCAAAAAACAACTACATGTTATATGTCCCTATTATACAGTCGTGGCGCTACTTGTCTTGTACAATTTTTATATTTTTATTATGTTTTTTATGCCACTCACTAGCTAGGCATTATCTAGTGTGTTCTTGTATTGGAGTTCAGTCTGGCTCCAACTGTCGACCGAACATGTCGTAAAAATCTCTCTCTCTTCTATTAAATAACTAAAAAAAGAAATGAGTCATGACTGTATGTTTCCGAAATAAAACTCTAATTCTGACAATCCTACATCCTTTGATGATGAAGATACCTACAACCGAAAATATATCGCGGATAATAAGATCACTCAGATATTGGTATTTCACGAAACTCAATCATACCGAATCCTAAAGGTTCCAGTACGAGACCAATAATACTGGAAACTTCTGAGGCGAATAATATACGAAAACAGGGAGACTATGTAATAACACTGACACAGAACAAAGAAACGGCCAAATCTCTTGTTCTTCCTGAGAAGATCACGCCTATAGGTACGTCTAGCGACCGGACCGACTTTGTCCATGGTAGATAAACATTGTTTCCCGATCGAGTCGCGGCGGAGGTTGAATAAAGCTTTCCCCAAGCATTGAAAAAATTTGTATCCAAAACTTTGAGGTTTAATTCAGTAAATATCGACATCAAATAACTTTGCACAATAAAACTGATTGCGATAATGTACTAAAATTCTTCCGGGAAAAAAGCATCGAGATTCTTCCCTTTGCCTCGCTGATGAGCAGACTTTCAAAGGTCATGCTAAGGGAAATAGACCCGGAAATCAGCGCCGAACTGGAAAAAAATTGGATGCTCACTAATTAATTATCCATCAAATGACATCCAAAAACAAAAAACAACAGGGATAAAAAAAAAAAACTTTCACAACGGAAAATCAACCTTCCAAAAAATGATTTGTCGAAACAAATTCTTAAACTCTCAAATATCTGTCGTGTGATCATCAAAAAATCGAACTTTTTTTGGCCCAACCAAGTGACGCCTTTGAGATGTCACCGTTGAACGCATAAAATTTCTGTGTGATTGCACCTTTCCAAGAAGATGCATTAAATGTGTAAAATCCCATCCAAATCAACCATGTCCAAACGTCAAGGGTACTGATCCCACCTGTATCATGGGCGGAGATACGGGGGGGGGGGGCATGCCCCCTCCTCATCATAGGTGAAGTCGACTGATCTAATGCATATATGTATAGATGAATTGACATCATCATCATCGTGCCCCTCCAGCAATAATGACCGTGCCCCCCCCCCCAGACTTCCAAGTCTATCTTCGACTATGCCCTGTATGCGTAAATTGTGGGAAATTTTACCCAGCAAATCCCAAAAAATGTAGCTCCTATAATGACTGAAATCCCAAGTCTTAAATCCTGTAAGACCCACGGAATAGAACACGATACCAGAACAGGTATATATTAAATCTGGTAACAATTACTCAAAGACGACATACATTCCGAGGAATGTTCTGAAATAATTCCATGAACAGGGGGGGGGGGGGGATTTCCGAGTGAAGGTTCCAGTTAATAGTGAGAAAATTTCTAATTTCGCAATTACAGGTTTGATCAACTTGGGGAGCTCTCTTCACAGTTTTTTAAAAATGACAAAAAACAACTTGATGCCGACGCCCGAAGAAGTTGCTGAAAGATAAGTATACGAGCTTCAACCTCATGACCTCAGAAGTGAAGGGAAACTTCGAGAACTCTCGAGTGCAAGCTTCAAGCAATATCCTCAGTCCAGTTCTATTTGCCCTTTCCACCAACCTTCTGGGGAAAAGGAAAAAACTCGGGCAAACACATTGCTCAATTAACGACAAGCACTCCGGTCATCAGTATTGAGACATCCGACAGCACCAACCACCGTATGGCTCCAAATGCATCCAAGCATGAAGATGGTACGGTTCTCTCCGACTCTGATTCTCACTCGGTTACCAGCCATAACTCAACATATGAAATGTTCGAGTTCGCCGCTAGGTCGTGTTTCGAGGACATAATAAATATGAGCTCCAAAAAAGAACGACGAGTAATCATCGATAAGTTTCTACTCGAAGCTGGTGACGTTCTCGTTAAATAATGACAAAACACTAAAATTCAGGAGCTATCTCCAAACTCCTAATTTTCCTCCTGGAAAATTCTTTTAGTCTTCTTTCCTATTTTTTTAAATAACTTTTTTCCAAAAAAATTTCTACCATCTATAACATTCTCAGTTGCATGATCTAGACACCCTATCATCTCGCCCGAGTGGCGTGAAGGTAAGATCCTCGTCTACCACCGTGATAGTCACGGTCCCAGGTTCAAACCCGGGGAAGAATATAAATAGGGTGTTTTCTCTAAAGAGCTTGAGGCGACAACCGATAGATGGCTCCTTCATTTCCAACCCAACTCATTAATGACAGTAAATTGCAACATACCGTTATGGCCAGAGTTGGTAAAGAAAGCTACCATATCCTGCGCCCGCCGTGCCGTCCCGTACGATAAATCGGCCACGAATAATTTTATAAGCTAGGGGAATTGCAACTCGATGATTTCTTTTCTGACACCAACAGTGCTGAAAATTATAATTAGTGGTTTGACTAGAGTTTTAATCGGTGGTCACATTCCTCCTAAAGTTTTGTATTCTGAAATTTTAATTTAAAAAAAAAAATCTATAATTTTCATAAAATTATAGATTTTTCAAAAAATATTTTAAGTAATTAATTTCAGTAATAAATATTTTTCGAACATGTAAAATATTGATTCGGGCATCTACTATTTTAAGTTACAGGCCCGGTCGGGCACGTAAATTTTCTGAGATTTGTCCAGCCCTGGACGACACGATGTTTCTAAATTTCCTCCTAGATGCATGGCAACAATATTGTTTTTCTTCGAGGACACACAAAAAAACGAAGAGAAAAAAAAACGATTGATCACGATGATCAGGTAACGCATCTAATCACAAAAAACTGGATATAGTTTTTATTTTATTTTTTCTGTTCTTTTTAATCCGAAACTTATCGGATTTCTTTTTGTTTTATTTCGGAGGGTCGAGGTCAAACCAACGACTTGACGTACGAGACGAATTCTGGGTGCAAAACTCATGATAACACAAGAAGAAGATGATGACGAGGTCGATCGTGTGGCCGGGACTGTCCAAAGAATATTGTACCCAAAAATAAATTGCGATGAATAACTCCTCGGATAATAATTATCTGTCTTCGCGATCTTTCTTTCTCTATGCACAGCCTGGAGATCAATATCTCTCTCATGTATCCGACGACTCTCGACCGACGGTTGCCGAATTGTTCTGAAATTTCTTTTTAACTTTCCACAATGTGCGTGCCGCAATGACGTCATTACACATGTCATGCGATTTTTTTTCTATTCTTATTATGTAAGTTGAAAAGAAAATTTATATATATATATATATATATGTAATTTTTCCCCCCTTGCGGTTCGATTTGTCTCATTTTGATACGAAATCGTTTCTGCGAAATTTTGATAATCACTTTGATTATCATCAGCATGTTGTAGGCCAGGGGTGCACAACCTTTTTAGTCCGCGGGCCAGATATGCGTCAATTCTGCCGCTCGCGAGCCGAAAACTTGTATATAGTGCACGACCATATTACCCGTATTTTACGGGACATTCCCTTAACGTTGGTCGTTCCAACTTTTTTGCATAAAATGCCCAATTTTTTCTCTTATTTTCAATTTGGCGAAATTAAATTTTTGAGATCAAGAAATTAAAATTTGTTCTATGACATATAAATTAACTTCTGAAAATTTCACATGCCTCTTCTTGTCTGAAATAGACAACTTCACTTGCATTTGGCAGTTTTTTTCGCGATAACTTATAATAAACCGCATGGATTGCGATTTCCCGTATTTTTTGAAAGAAATATGGTCAGCCGTGGCATTGTGTTACGGCAGCCTATTAGGCATCGTATCGTATTGATACTTTTCTACCGGAACAACTTTCATTTGTCAAATTGAGCCTTTTGTTGGGCCGGAAGCTGCGCAACCCTGTTGTAGTCAACTTCGACATTCTAGATCCTGGAACACCATATCATTTATTAATAATTTTCGTAGAACCCCATTCGATGTCTCGGGAAACCCTAATGTTCAGTTTCTAGGCTTGAGATATTCCATACTTTTTGGTAATTTTAGTTTGACTTTTTTTTAATTGCATCCAAAACTTCTAATTAGTTGCGCCAGCTCAAGTCCTTTCTTTTCGCAATCATTCTCTAATTTCAAGACATGCTTTATGAAACCATGCCTTTTGTACAGAATTTTTGAGATTTTTTACTTTCATTGAAAATGTAAGCGTCCTCTATATGCTTGAGAGAAAACAAAAATAAACGAATTAAAAAAAATGTACTGAAGACAGCTTAGTTAGAGACTTCGATACCCCAAGTCAAGGTCTTAACTGACAACTTATTTGCCATAATTTTCAAATGTTTTATCTAATAAAAGTAATATGTATATGGTTAATTCATGTTTGCAGTTGTCGTGTGAGTCAAAATAGTCTATTAAGCGGCGAAACTTTTTTTGAAATTATTGCATCCAAAGCGCGGGACTTTAACATTGTCTCTGTGGGAGATATTTTGGTTCCAGAGGATTTTATTCGTTCAAGCGTGTTATCCGTTCATCCGTTACCCGATTTAGCGGGTCGACCGTGTATGATCACAGGGCATATTAGCCACGGGTGCTAAAGGTATGACAATTTCGGTCAGCTGATTATGTATAGCATTAATAGAGGCATGCATGGAATTGATGAGAACGACGTGATGGAATTGTAGAAGTGGCTAGGGACGATCAATATGTCTCTGGTGGACCAACTTATGCATTGATACGGAGGAAGAGAGAGAGAGAGAGGACATGGTCGCGCCCGTCTGAGAGGAAGATAGAGATATTTATTTGGCTCGATCTCATTAGGGTCCGCTGTCCGATAAGTTCGCAGTCGGTTCAAGGTCGTGAGAATCCGATAGAGTGTAAAATACTAATAACATTATGAAGAGTATATACAGTATCAAGGAGAGCAGCAACTCGTCAATCGTCGAGATGCCCAAAGCGGCAGGACAGAAAACCGCTGATCCTTGGCGTTTCTGTTGCTGCTGCTTCTGCCCGATTCCCGATGGCGGTGTCAACAAGTCGCGGGGTCATCCGTGTCAAAAAGAAAAAAAAAAAATTTTTTTTTCTTGACTTGTTTTCCTTTCTCAGCTCTTCAAGTCTCTTAATACCATAGGTCAGCTTTTGCGTAACTACTGTGAACATCACCAACCTCCTTCACTTCTCTTTCTCTCTTCCCTCCCTCACACTATCTCTGTCCGATGATCGGCCATCATGCCGGTTCCAGCCGATCCTTCCGATCGCATCGTGGCACCAGAGCTTGTTGTTGTCCTTCCAGCGGTCACCACCACCATGTTCCCGAATTCGGTGAGTTTTTTTTTTTTTTTTTTTTTCTGTGTTGGTTCTTATCAAAATTTTCCAGACGGGCGTTGAAAAACGTTCCTTCCACGAACGACCCAACGGTCAATTATCTCACATAGCGCTAGAATGGATATTGCTGTTATTTCTTTGGAGAACTCCCCGGATTATTATATAGATTATTTTCTTCCAAATTTATCAATTTCTTTAGAACAGGAAATAGAATTTCTTTCCAAAATTACACGCATTTAAATGTCACTTAGAGAATATTTTGAACAAACGTGTTGGACACACATTGGTGAGAAATAAAGTTCTTATACATCCTTTAACTTAGAAAAAATAATTCCCACTTAAGTATTATATGTGTCATTTATTTACCAGGGTTCATAAATGCCGGGTGTTTCTGGAAAAGTGTTCAGAAAGAAATAGAACGAAAATTATACGATTCATTCTAAGATTTTTAGGTTATAAATTGAAAAATCACCAGTGAGAGAGGAAATCTCGCCGTGATGAATGATTTCGCTTTCATGAAATGGTAATTTGGGAAAAGTGAATACAAAAAATGAATTTTTATATCGCCCCCTTCCCCAATCGAAAAGTGTCAATTGGAATTCTCTCTTCATTGTACTGAAAACAAAATCACTTAATCAACATTCCGTTACGTATTCGTCGAGATATCCATAGCTGAAATTTTTTTATTTTCGTCACTTTTTACTTGCTAAAATAACTAGATTTTGGACGAAACGTGGACATTCGACAGTATAGTAGCAAAATTATATAATTTCTGTTCTTTTGGGGAATTCTTCGTGCAACATCTTTCGTATTATGTTTTAATAGGCATTAAAATACTGATTTTAATATCTTAATGAGGTCTCACAAAAATCTATCCCTATTACTTTTACCTAATTTTTTGTTTACATTTGATAAGTCAAACAAAAAAGTTTCAGAATTCAAATGTTCAAAGAGACATTCAAATTTAAAGTCACTGATTTTTGCAATCACCAGCCTTATATTTCGGAGATAAACATTTTCACTTTGAGGGACTATCTAAGAGATAAAGTAAAATTAAAATCATTTTGGTCGTACTACGATCATTTTCTGCATGCGAGGGCTAATTAGACCGGGACCTACAATTTATTGCCGATTCCGAACGGCAGGTTTATTTTTATCCTCATCGAGAGGTTGGTGCGCTAACAATTTTTTTCTGTGCTCATGTCGCAATTTCTGTTGTCGGGAAAGTTTCTGACAAGGACGAACCGGGTACCGAACTCGTGACACCTATAAACATCCTTTGTTACTTTAAGCGAGTATCTTAGCGCCCTGAGCTACCGCGCCCAAGTAAAAGTAAGATCCCGTTTTTTTTTAGATTTTTCTAAAAATATTTATTAACTCGTGAATTAAATACAATTCATTGTTTTCCGGGATCGACTCGCATCCGCCGGAGCGGACGGTCTCGCCCAGTTTCAAGGTTATAATTCAAGTTTCACGATCGTGAAACATCCAAATAAGAGTCGAACATGAATAGATACAGTTATTAACGAAGAACACTCTCTCTCTTCTGAGATATCCCTTTAATGGTTTATTGAGCGATATATTGGCGGATGTTTCGCTCAGAAATATGGAACTTCTTCCATACTACAGGGTTCCCATCAAATTCTAATTGATCATTTGATAATTTCCCTGACTTTTCCTAGCCAAAAATCGTACAAATTTCCCTGACCAAAACTCCTAAAGATGGAGAAAAAAAAATCAAAATTTTGACCTTCTAAATTTTTTTTCGAAGTTTTACCAAATATTTTCATATTTCCTTGACTTTTGTCAAATATTCTACATTTTCTCTGACCTTTACTAAATATTTTTCATTTCTCCGACTTTCCAGGTCGCTGGAAACCCTGCATTAAATGCAGTATAAAAAGGTCTAGAAAAAAGCGTCATAGGTCAATAATTAAAAAAAAAATTTTTAATAAAATTATTCATTCATACAATATATTAAAATGAATTATGTGTCTATGTTATTGAACACCTTTTGTTATTGGAAGTTGTTTCTACGACGAACGTTTCAAACATTAAAATGCTTAGGAAGACTTGAATCCTGTATAGATAGATATATCGGAAAATTTTTTAATTTTTCGATATTAATTTGCTTCAGATCTCATACACCATGCACCATACTTTTAGCTAAGTAATTTGAAGCTACACTGTTACAGGTTTCTATGAGAATATCTACGTTACTCTTCGATTCGTTCGTGATTGGATACCAAGACCACTCTCGAACGTGAAAAAAAGGGTGTGAAGATGCCTTTCCAAATAGATTATCATTTTGTAATTCTTCACCCATCATCAGGTTGTCGATCGTAAGTGGAATGGAGGAATGATAGAGAAATAGGGAATAGATGGGGCACCTGCTTTGTCTCTCTCAGCCCTGACGTGTCAAATGAGCCAAATGACAAATCGGTTTGACAAGTCCCGATTCCACCTAGTCAACTTAACAACGCCTTGTTGACACAGGTTGAAGACTGGAGGCGCCGCCGAAGTTTCATCATCGACTTACAAGTTATCATTATCACTCTGATCTTGTCTTTACCTTATTCTCGGATATTTTTTCATCGGAAAGAGAAGAGTAAGAAGTCCCAAAGAGCATACGAATTATTTTGGTACATTAGTACGCATTACGCATTCAAACAACCTGATACCTTTACCTGATTTGAATTTTAAGTTCCGATCGTTAAGCAATGGCATTGATTATGCTACCAGTAGCCACTCACTCATTGTGCTAATTGTACTAAATCTACCAGATTGGTAGAGTTCTGCGGAAGCCTGATTGGGGGGAAACCCAAAGACTAGATTAATTCATTTTTTGTCCGAAAGAAACTGTTAATTAGCTTTCTTGGTCTCCAAAATAATGTTTTCTTCTTAATATATAATGACATATTTTGTGTTTTCTAACTGGAATCACGATTTTATCAATCGATTTATCAATGCTAGGAATGTTCGTGTCGAGGTCTTTCTCAGACATTAAAAATAATATATTTTTAAAGGAAAATATCGTGAATATAACGATTAGAAACTCTTCAATTATCGGTTAATTTCCGAGAGAGAGACCGATTGTTTATTTTATGTCCTTTCTATATACTTTTCTTTGACCTTGGACTATTCAGTGAGTTTTTCTTGGTCCGTTTCCGCGTAATTGACTTCTAATTTGCGTCCCACTCGTCCTCTAAAGAAAAACTTGAATAATTGATAATTTCACTTCTTTCTATAACATTTAGGAAAATTTCGATATAATTGAAAATTTTAAAGTTATGAATAAAGTTTTATTTAGCGACTTTTTTGGAACTGAAAAATTCAGTTTTCTTGGTCGATTTTTGGGAAAACTTCAACCTAAAATGACTCATTTAAAACTTGACATGATTTGGTGAACATTAACATGCAATTTTATAGCATAAAAAAAAATCAGCAGTATTAAAAATATTCAAATTTCTTGTTTGTCATTTAGTTTTACTCAGTCATTAAATCTTGGCGAAAACCACTTGTGTGTGTGTCTCTGTGAAAACCCTATACAAATTAATCTCATGCAGCTACGTATTATAGAGCTTCTTGACACCCTAGGCTGCCTCATCCGTCATATTTGAGCAGACGTGTGACGACAAAATTATCGCTATAACCAATTGCTGCTCCCTATCCTGTTCTTTTTTCAACGATTAGACGTAATTTGGGGTGACAAATCAGGTTTTTGTCCAAATATGGGGGACGATGATTCCGCTCACATATTTATAGGTGGGCCATGAGTCGAGCATGTACCATATATTACAATGTTATAACTACGGACCGGAGGTAATCGAAGAAAATTTGTGAAGAAATAATAGTACATAAGAACGTACATAAGTGGGTGAAATAATTTGCGGACAGACAAAAATTACATAGAAATATTGTAATTTGTGGTTTTGCAAAAAATTAATGGGAAAAATAGTTGGAATGAATGGAACAAAAAAAAGTAACTTAATAGGTCCGCATAATTTTCTGCAGAAAAATAAATAAATGGGAAAAATAATTTGCAGACCCGCTAACGACTAAGAAAAATGAAATCTAATATCTGTAATATTCTCCTCTCTCCACGGTATAATATTTAAATGAAATCTAATATTATGTAGCGGCTGATATGAATTGGGACAAATATCTGCGAACTGTGGTCCACGGACCAGCGGTCGAACAACACTGATCTATTGAATTCCTTTTACGAGAAGAAAAATATTTCTTATTTTAATTGATTTTAGATTTTTTTATCGCTGAAACGAAGTCCCGCGTTGAATTCCAAAGAAGAGTGAATTACCGACAAAGAAAATTATCTTCCCCCTCCCCCCAGTTACCCATCAGTAAATATTGAATATCACCGTACAAAACGAGTAGGACTCAGTAAAGACTCTCAAGATAAAAAAAAAACACAACATTGCATTATTACACATGTAACAAGCTGGAAAGAAAAAAAAAGGCTGTTGTAACCGAACAAAACAAGGGAAAATTGATGTCAGTGAACACGAAGAGGAACAAAAAATAGGTCCACATTTGTCGGTCCCTGCTATTATAACAGGGGATATTTATAATCATGCCACATGTATTATAACTATTAACACTGTAAATGGGCATCTTTTTCTCTTCCCCTCGAGTATATATATATACAGTAATAAGATCAGGAAGAAAAGAAACCAATTCTTGGTGATGCTCGATTTTCTCTTATTTTGTATAATTATATCTTATTGTTGAAGGGCAGGGAGGTGAGGTAGAAAAATCCGATCGAGGAAAAAGAGATGCTCTCCAATAAGGAAAACGCGGGGGCAACTTTAATTCACACAATATATAGAGCTCACCATCACTCTCCTCTCCTTGGATCGACCCACCAACCATCTTGAGTCGACCGATTGTTTCTTGGACGATGGTGCTCTCTTGCTCGTTTTTTATACGCATTATTATTATTATTTCTCTCTCTTGCGTATGTCGAAGTCGTGATAGCCCAAGGCTGGGATCGTGCGCAAGATGTCATGTTGCCCGAAAGGAGATGGCTACGGTGATTTTTTATCCTCTTGGACAAAAGATGGTGATAACGTAACTATAGCGGATGCCCTCGGGGTCTCGATCGGCTTTCTCTCCACAATCACTCTCTCTCTCTCTCTCTCTCTCTCTCTCTCTCAACTTATAATATCGCAGATGACCCGCTTATGTTTAGTAGAGAGTCCTTGAAAATTTATAATCTTATCACATACCATCATTCTCTTAGTGTGTGTGTATTGCTTACTTGATTTGACCTTCTCTCTATCCATATCCATGGACGAAACGAATCGGAATATGCCGATTTTCGTTTATCCGCATATTTCCTCCGCCCCCCCCCCCCATCCGTGATGTGCAATGAAATTATTAAGGATAAAAATGATTATGAGCAATATTTCCATGAATATGTATAAGATTTTTCAGTCCTTGAGAAAGACACTCACTATCCAAGTCATAATGAATATCCATTTTCATAAATATATATCCAATAGCCGTTCGTTATAATTAGAAGCGACGACGCAATGGTCCATCGATTATTGGAAATGGTGCCTACCGTGGTTTATTTAATGAAATTTTTACACCTGTGAGCAATTCAAGAGTTTTTCAGAATTTATACATCTAGTAAATAAATGTCGACTTTCGATCTGGCTACCATGTTAGAAATCTTGTGAACATGCGAATAACTTATAGTGGATCGCGTTGATAACATTTTTGAAAAAAAACTCATAACAACGTTGTAAGCGGGAAGACACCTTAAATGGAAATTTCAATGAATACAGTCGTCCCCACTTAATCAGATAACGGATAAACGTATACCCCGCTAAAAACGGATAAAATCCTCCGGCAACAAAGTTTTCATAGAGAATTTCAAAGAGTTTTCAAAATTTCCATAGAGACAATGTTAAAGTTCTCCACTTAATATGATATTAAAAAAAAAAAAGAATACTTTTTAAATAAAATGAATGTTATATCATTTCAACGACTCTTCCCCGCTTAATCGAATGTTACGCTTCACGCGTCAACTGTTAATACACATCACCCACTATATACATAATGTTTATTATTGAATGAAACATTTGGAATTAATGGAAGATATGTTACACTAGGTTGATATGAATGCAGTTGAGAGTAGGTACTGGCCTCCGGGTATTCAAATTTTTTATACGGAAAAATAGTTAGAATTTTTGTCGATAGAGGACGCTGCATGAAAGTGAATCGCATAATTTTTCGCCTATAAACCTTTCTTTAATCTCTTCTGTGTACGAATATAACCGCATACAAAAAACACCTATTCCTTCGATTTTTATGAATTTTCAAACGATTTACGACTTTATGGACACCCTGTATACATACTAATTACACTCCATGTTTTTGGCTTCGTCTGAGGCAAGTTGCAAATTGTCGAGCGATATGCCATCTTTACCAGCCTTTATTGTTATACTAATAATGCATGTGCGTCCATGATAATTCCGAGCAATTACCTAACTTCCAGCTTTCCTTGGTTTTAAATAGGTCCCTACACCACGCATACCTATGGACATTTTGGCAAGATCGACAATTGTAGTCAATGCTGTACCCCACCCAGGGCTGTACCTAGGATTTTTGCCGCCCGGGGCAAACACGGTTCAGCCGCCCCTTTAACTTTAAAATTCGATAATTCTATAGCGGTGTTCTTTGTCTCACCTAAAACTTCCACCTTCTAAATTTTTCCACCCGGGGCAGTTGATGCCCCCCGCCCTGAAAAACTCCCATCCTATCAGAGATTAAACTGACCTGGACAAGAAAAATGTCAACCCGCTTTACTTTTTATATTAGCAATGTATAAATATGTTATCTTACGAAATTCTACAAACGCGGCGCGTATTTGTTTTCTTACATATTACGTACTAGAATTCATTGCTTGTTGTCGACGATCCGGACAGCCAAAGAATTGGGACCTTGACATGTCCGAGCGAGTATGACGACCCAATCATAGGCTTGTGTCACGGACAGGCTTGGAAACTATTGTGTAGGTTTCTAACCAGTCACGAAGTCTTTCGCTCTTCGAAAGTTTCTTCGGTCCATCCATGTTGAAAAAAAAAAAAAAATAAGAGAAGTATACACACATCTATAGGGAGAGAAAGGGCCTATAATTAATTTTGGGGCGTCGTACCTCACGATTCCGAAGCCATCGTACGTGTGGGTTTTTTTTTTCGAAGGGAAATAAATACTGAAACCGTCCTATTGATGAGTCCATCGTGTTAGAACATCTGTCCTGAAACAGGATTCAATTTTTTTTTTTTGCTTCGGCTTCTTACAGACACCACCCATGCTTATAGTCCTTAAGTTGTTAGTTACGATATATAAGGAGTCCGCCCCTCGTGAGATTGTTTACACGGCAAAGCTCCTGTGCTAAGACCGAAAAAAACATTATTCTTACAATTTAAATAGAATTATACGGAGGCAATTTTCTTTTTATAGTCTAACCATTTTTATTGCTACTGTAATAAGAATATTCCGCTTTTAATAGCCTTTCATTTTTTAATCTCTAATCGAAGTCTTTCACAAACGTTCTAGTTTTAATGACGGGAATATTCTGCTGATATGATTATAATAGCCTGATATTTTTTTATTCAGGAAAAAAATAATGTAATAATACGGGTATTCCTGTTATTAACGTCACCCGTTCACCAATCGACCGTTTTATAATCAATGTCTTGTCAATGTATGTTGCATACGGCCTCTTATTTCACAAATTTATTTCACACAAATCCACACGCCAACTGCTCTGGATTCGCCTTATGTTGGGCCTGTTTTGCATTGTTCTAGAAAATTTGTTGTTTCTTAGTCACAATATCGTGGTGAGTGAACTTCTCACACTTCGATATTCTGGTATGGTCCAAAAAAAAGGAAATATCGTGGACCCATCACCTCGAATGCGTTGAAGTTTCTTCGATCCTGAACTCCATATCCGCGATGCTCTGGGGCATCCTATTCCGCATACGTTCCGAATCAAGCTTACTCAAGCATATTTGTCTCTGTCACCTCGTGATAGAGACGAATGGCGCATATTTGTTGCTGATATTCTCGCAAGTGTGAAATTGATCATTATAAGCGGCGAATGCAGACCAATTGAATTTCGACTTTATAGGTCTGCAGTAGGCTAATCTGTGAAAAATAGTATTATAATAACACACCAGATTTTTTTAGAATTTTTTCCTTGTGGAACCCCTTGAAAAATGAAACCCATTGCTTCAAAAAAAAATGCTCTACGACCCGCGTTTCCCAACTCTTTTTACTTGCTGAGGGCTTTTTAGAATCCATTTCTATGGTCGAGCTCCCGTGCGCCTCTTCTTTATTTATATACTAAATTTTTCTGATTTATTTCCTTTTTTTTGGGGAGGGGGGTTGGCCGTGAAGCCGCTGGAAAGTATACATGGAGCTCTAAGAGCTTCACTGATCATAAATCGAGAACTAATGCTCCAGAGAGCCTTTGAAAAAATATTGATATTCTAAGAAACCTTTGAAGCAAATATTACCAATGAGTCAATGATCACGAAACTCTTGAAATGATGTCCACATTCTAAGGAATTTTTAAAGTCATATATATGCGTTCTAGGAATCGTCTAGAGAATATTCGTGGTATAGAGATAAAATAATACCTATGTCATTTAAAAATAATTCCGAAACATACTGTAACTAAAGTTCCGCGGAGCTTCAGTTTGAGAAATATTGTAATACGCGTCACCTAACAGTGAAAAAAACTTGCTTGACCGAAAAGCGGACACCTAACGGTCACACGCGCCGTTCGGAAGCGATGGTTGATTGGTGAACTAGTTCGATCTGTTCCAATTGAAAATACAGTAGGACCTCTAAAATCCAGACTCTTCGGGACCTAGGTAATTCCGGATTATGGGGATCCAGTTTTGTTTTCCTATTTAAAGCAGTACAGCAATATACTTCTTTGAGTACTGTGATTCTTATCCTCCTTTGAAAAAAATTAATTAAACACTGGGTCTATACAGTAGCGCTCAAAAGTCTTTTGGGAAATGCAATACCACAACGTATGTAGTGCCAACTCATTTACACCCACGGTCCTGACCTTGACAAAGCAGAAGGAAGATATTTATCGACACCTGCAGCTGAAATTTGTTTGTTTGGGGTTAGTGAGCTTTGTCAAATTTTTTGGGCGGATCGATGTTTTGAAAAATATGGTTTAATCAGGTATGGGTGAGTGGAAGTGCGTATATAGAAGAAAATGACCGATACATTAGAAAAAGCCGAAACAGCATATGAGTAAAGGAAAGGGCGTAGCGAGGGGGGGGGGCCCGAAATGTGAGAAAATGACCGAAAAAAGGGAAAAAGATGGCCAAATCCATTGTTCTGTCACTTTGCCCCCCCCCCCCCGAAATGAAAGTGGCCCCTCCCCAAACGAAATTTCTGGCTACGCCCCTGAGTAAAGGAAAAACCATCAAAAGTCCTCGGTTGAGTATCCGGATTATGACTGTCCGGATTTGGGAGGTCCCAAAATATCTGGTAGAATCTATGGAAAATGAAGCGAAATGTAAGACAATTGAAAATTTTTAACACACTTCTCCAGAGCAAGCCCCGATAAGTGTAAAATTTTCGAAGGGACACTAGCAAGTTTGTGATTTAGCCAATTGTCCTTAGGGTCCAAGGGAAGAATTTCTTTTATGTCTTGAAGATATCAAGTGGATATTCGTCGAGTCGGCGGCTCATCTTTTTGAGACATAAGAGAAAAATAAAAATAAATGGACGCCTGATGTTTTAATTTTATTATTCTCTCTCTTCCACCTGGTCGGTTTCTCGTCGGCCCTCTCTCGTAGTTTTCATCCAGCTTTCTCCGAAAAATACGACATATTTCATCGGATTTGGGCTTCACCGTTGTTGTGTAACTGCACAAAAAAAAAACCCATCTTCAGCTTTATACATCTGAAATGATGGGGGAGAAAGAGAGAGGTGAGTTCTAATTTCACTTAGAACATCAAAAGCTATCATGCCGAGTTATATTATATTATACTCTCTTAAAAAAAAACCTCATCCTCATCGGCAATGTTTTTAAGAGCTTTTTTTTACGATTCTTTTCGTTTTGAGGTCATATTTTAATCCCGTGATGTAGGATTACAAGCGCGCTAACATTGGCTCCAATCGACGGTTCGTTTGCTGCCCGTGTCGTTATCTCGCAATGACATTGGAATCGGGACGGACTCGGATTTTTACGGGATATATTTAAAGGATTTATCAAATACATGAGATAATTTTTTTTCTATACTTTGGGGAAAAAGATCGCCGAATAATAAAAAATTCCGACGCGTTACTCTGGGGTTTGTATATTTATTAAATATATTGCCTCTCGTTTTGGGCTAATCGTTCTTAAGTACGAGGAAACGTGCACTGAGACATCTTCTTGTCAGTATGTATTTTCTAATCTTACATCGTTATTACGTGATACTTGATTAGATTTCTGCTCTTAGACCACGTGCGTTCGAGAGATCTGATATCGGGGATAGTGAAGTATGGGATGTATAATGGATATTTAGGATAAAAAAAAGTTGAAGTTCGTGTTTTTCCAATGAGGGGATTATGAAAACCTAAAAACAAAAAATTCTAAGGAAAATTGTTTTATATTGATGTTGAAACTAGTGCTTTCATTGGTCCCCGCTTAATCGGATATCAACGATTTCATCGCACAATATCCGATTAAGTGGGGTATTCGATTATGCAGGAAATAATTAAATTGTTATTTTACAACGTTAGTATAATTTGTGTATTTGAAAACTGATGAAGGATCAATATTAATAAAGCTTCTCTAATAAGTCAGACATGAAACGGAAATTTATATTTAATTACAATGATCACAATACCTAAGATTTTAACTTTTATTAGGAAAGTTAGCGCTCTCTATTGGCTCAACACAAAAAAAAATAAATATACGTATTGTAGAGAGACAACTTTAATACTAAAGAGAGAAGGCCAGTTTTTTTTTTCTTCTAACTCAGCAACATATTTTCCATAAATTCCAAATGTTTCATTTAAGAAAAACATTATGCGCATAGTGGTTGATATGTATTAACAGTTGACGTGCAATGCGTAATATTCCGTTAAGCGGAGAAGTTTAGCATTGTCTCTATGGTGTGCTCTCAATTTTTGTGCAGGCAGGATTTTATGTGTTTAAGTGGGTTATAAGTTTATCCGTTATCCGATTTAGCGGGGCCAACTGTATTTGCATTTTATACTCTCTATACAGAAATAAGATCCCCATGCAAAATCTTACCTGATATGGTGTTACTCCGCCCTTTGCATGTTCATGCCATGCAGTTCTCTTTACGGTGTGCATGGGACCAGCCCGAAGAAGCCATACGAAACAACAATGTGCGATTGTAATGAGTAAAAATTGACGGAGTTATTGACAATTTGCAGCAACTCCTGCAAAGTGGCATTGATGCAATGTGGTGAGGGCTATTTCACGCGATTTCTGTTTGTGAATTTCACGGACGGTGGACACATACAAGAGAAGAATTCGAAACCTAAATTTATCGCTAAATTGCAGGGAAAAAAAATCCGAATGGAGAAAAAATGTGTTGGCACAAAAGCCATTCGAAATCTTTCCAAAACCTTATAATGTAAAATTTATTTTTGTTTCTTTTCATTTCTTTCTTTTAAAAGAAGTAAAATAGAAATTGATGTTAATTTATTCTTTAACCACACTGGTAGAGTGTGGTCCTTAGACCAACACCTCTTAGATATATTATCTATATGGGGTTATCTATTTTTACTTTCCAAATATGTTACCTATTATCTAGGACAGTGGTTCTTAACCAGGGGTCCTTGTAGAAGTTTTAGAGGGGGGGGGGGGAAGGGGGTCCGTGAGCTAAGATCAGATAACAATTAACACCGCTTTTACGTTGTTATATGCCGAAAACTATTCTTAACTGCTTGGCCTTTGTCTTATTTGTTGAACGGGTTCATGGAATGCAAAAGGTTAAAAACCTTTGATCTAGGAGGTATTTGTTGGACACCCCTGGTCGAATTTTGTGTCCGGGGAGTAGTATATTTTTTCCATTGATGAAGATGTCGAAGAATTCCCTCCGTCAATTGCGCTTCATTGTGCTCTTCAGTTTTGTTATTCTAATTCGAGTGATTGAGACTAACGCCATCCATGGCTTTGAAAATGAAAACGTCGGATAACGAACCTCTCGACTATCTACTGTATATAAGAAAAAAAAAATGGTGGTTATAATGATCTCTGATATTTGACAAAAAAAAAATTCTTTTATCTTGTATATATAAGGTTGATGACGTCGAGGCTATAGACTTCTTTCAATAGACAAAAGAACTTGATGAGAAGAGAAGAGAAACAAAAAATGTTACATGTGAAGGGAAATACTTCGTTAAGTGCTAGTCAGAGAGGTCCAATTACTTATCGGGATGGTCCATCTCCTTTTGTGACCTTGTTGCCTACTAGTATCTGCCTCTTTTGTCGTAATCGGCCGGACATCAGTTTTCAACGGAGACGTGCCGAGACGAGAAAGACACGGAATGGAAAAATTAAAAAAAAAAGCCAGGCCCATCAAAGAACTCAGCAAACACACTGTGGCATATCTAACGAGCCATGGACTCGAAACAACAAAAAAATAAATGTATAACTTATAATCATCGGACCAATGGTAGGTGTTTTTGATCGGTCGGTTACAAGCCAATGACAACAATTACCGGTCTGGAACCACCAATGATGTCTCCCTATCCAATCAGGCATCTTCTTTCACGCGACGGTTGCCCTCTGGAGGGGTTTGTTACCGCTACTTTGTTTTAGCTCTTTGTTTTCTTTTTTAAGATTTCAACGTCGTCCCCACGACATTTTCCAACCTCCTTCCAGTTCTAAAACCTTCCTCTCGGATCCCCCGTCACGTTTCCAAGCCTCGAGAATTGCCTCCTCTGTATACAACATATGCACCTTGTGTGTGTGTGTGTGTGTGTGTGAGTAGCTACGTATATGTTCTTATTACTTTGAAGATACCAACTATCCAGTTTTGAGAAGTTCTCGTGTTGTTGTGTGTCTTGGTGATCGCGTGACAAGTGAGAGAGGCACTCGCATCTCCGGAATGACGATGCGATTTGACACGGACAAAACTTTTCTTTTCTTCAGAAGTTTTAAGTTTAGGTTGACGGGAAGGTGGGAAAGATGATGCTCTCACCCACCTCCCCCCACCCGTCTCTCTGTCTCTAGAAATGCGAGAGACCCATGCCTATAGGTACGCCACTGTTGCTTACATGTATAAGATCTAGAAGAAAGTTTATCATCAATTCCTCTTCCTCCTCCTCCGTTGGTTTTCTTTGGTGCCTTTACTCTTGTGATACTTTTAGATAGGACTTAAAATTATTTATTCCCAAGGAGCCCTCTCGCGGTGTGTGAAGTGTTCCGTATGTGCTCTCTCACGAAAACATGCACGTGTCCCCAAAGTCGTGCTGAATTTGTTTGGTTCTGAGACACATTCTTGTGACACTCGAATCAAGCTTAAAACTAAAATTTTCAAGTTTTTGGAAGATTTCTGGAGAAGATGATGATTTACGAAAAAAATTCATCTCTGCCTCCACGGGGACTCGAACCCTCAGACTTTCGTATGCTGGACGAGTACACTACCCCTAAGTTATGGAAACAGAATGTTACCTCCTTGGAGCTTGTATATTCTGAATGGTTTCGTTAAATGGACGACGGCAGAAATCAACTAATAGTTCGTAAATGGCATCGAGGCCACCATATGGTGACATTATGTGCAGACAAAATTATTTTCTCCACAAACATATGGAGAGGACATCTCTCTAAATATTTGTTGCCATCTGGTTGCCGTGATGTCATTTAAATCGCCTTAATTTATTGCATTTTTAATTGGGGGTTGCTGTATTTTAGAAATATATGACATCCATATTTATTATGGGCAACTTTTCCTCAGCCACCTCGTTGGGCATTTTGCCTGTTGTGGCCTTGTATTTGTATTTACAAGGTATTAGTTTATTGCTGCCGCCGTCCGTTGCACGGAGCCATTCAGAACATAGAAGCTCAAAGGAAGAAATATTGTATCGGTTTCACATAGCTTAGAGGCAGCGCACTCGTCCTGCATACGAGAGACCGGGATTCGAGTCCCCCTGCAGGCAGATACTAATTTTCTTTATTATATTTATATTTCTCTCTTATATTATATTCCTCCTTCTCTAGATATAACCAGTCTTCCGAAAATCTTATATTGTCAAGAGGAGAGGGCATTTTTCCCCTACATAAAATTTTCAAGTCCCTTAAAGTTTTGAGACGCCGAAACTAGTTTTCTTAGGAAGTTTTCAAGCTATTAAAAGAAGTACAGATTGAACGTTTTGGAATTAAAATTTGATTACGCCACTGGATTTTTTTTTGTGTTATTCAGTGTTTTAAGAAGAGGAGCGTTTTTCTCACTTCAGGCATGTTCTATGACACTCGAACACTTGAGTGAGGCCTGATATTAAAACTCTCTAGTTCCTTAACTTTTAAAAATTAAACCCCCTATAAAATATCACACCTCATTTTCTTTTCTTTTCTTTTTTTATGAAATAGGTGTTCTTCCGATTTTTAGTAGGTACGAAGAAAGGGGATAAGAAAATGTGTACCTTTGAAAAATGAGCTTTAAGAAATACTATACATGGGTTATTATTACTAAAATAAGAACTGTTAAGAAGACGAAATGTCTCGTCGATGCTGGTAAGAGGGTTAAAACATGTGAGCCCAGCCTAGATTCCCATGGAGCTGTTTTACTAATATTTTTCATGCGGATTCGGGTGAACTTCAAGTGCTTTTTGCCAACAGAAAAAAGCTCGGCTCGTTTTTTTATTTGGCTTGGAATTTTAGGTCTAGCTTTGAAATTCTATATGATTCTAATAGATATCATCCGCATTGTAGCGTGACCCGAAACGTTTTCTTCAGCCAGTGTAGTCAGTCCAGAAAAGAGTCAGATAGACACACCTGCTTTAGAGTTTTAAGATGTAGAGGTCAAGGTGGTGTCCAGTTGAGTTTCGAGCGATAAAAAAATCCCAAGTGAGAATTTCAAGTTACACCACTGTGTTTTTTTGTTGGATGGTTTTCTTACACATTGTTAGAAACACAATAATGGCAGTGAGAAACAAGGGGTTGGTCCTCACAAATACGTATGTCTTCTCCATTATAAGAACCCCCTGGTGTGCCAATTTCGGTAACACGCGCCGGACGTTGTTGCATTTCGGTCATCGTTGAATCGAGCTGATGACGAGAGAGACGGGAGTAATATTTTCCTGGCAAATCCGTTTCACCCTTTCCACTGTTATATTTCTTTTTTGTGTGTGTGTGTGTGTGTTTGCGTCTCTCCATCTGTGGTTTGCCGCGCGCACACACACATCCTATTTACGGATTTCCATTCCCTCTCTCACTATCACCCCTTTTCTCAGTTAACGAGGTTTTTGTGCGAGATTTCTGGTACAGTGGAAGGACGACTCGCTGGAGGGGAGTCGAAAGAGGTTCGAGTCCGAGCAATGACCACTGGCCGGTTACGAGTGTCCAGGGAATCACCTAGTTGATGGGCAAAGCCGCGAAAAGCACTCTACGGGGCCGTATTATTGTCCGGGAGAGCACCCTTTTCTTTGCTGTCCCGACTTCTGTCCTTTCATTACTACGTGACGAAAAAGATGCTCAGGAACGGAAAAAAAATCTTTGATAACTAACGTTAGTGTTACCAGAGGAAAAACAAAAGTCGCTGCTGTACGTGTGTGTGTGTGTGCGCAAAAGCAAAAAAGCGAGTTAGTTGCTATTATTGTTATTATCATTATTATGGTTGTTGTGTGACGATCAAATGTAGGATCAAAGTTCGCATGAAATCATGTTTGATGTGGCGGCAAAAACAAAATTATTTCCCTATTCTTTTCGTTCCACATGAAGATTAGATTAGTTATTTTCACACACACACACAAAAAGCCATTAATTATTAATTACCGGAAAATTCCTCCGCACAAACACTTTTTTAAATTTCAATCTTAAGTATTTGCTGGGTGATCTGAAGTTTAATTTAAGATACGGGGTGTCCCATAAATTCGCAAATAGTTGAAAAATTTCATAAAATTGAAGGAATTGGTATATTTGTGCAAAAAGTTATTGTCACAAAGGGGATTATTATTATTATTATTATTTTTTTTTTTTTGGAACAAGAAGAAATACTTTAAATTTGTGTCAACAGAGGGAAGCTTCAGCTGGTGATTAGTGGCTAAGGAAAACAACCTCGCCAATGTCAACATCACAATGAAAAAAACCATGTGTGAGTGCGAGTAAATTTATACATGAGCTGTTATTCGTATACCCTGCGTTTTATAGGGCTCTGGTTTGCATATTTAAAGGGATTTGCTTTCGTGCAGCGTCCTCTATTGACAAAAAATCTGAACCAATTTCATTTTCTGCATTAAGAAAACTCCTCCGCAAGATTTTTCGCAAACCGCATTAAAATATACCGAAATCTTTCAATTTTTATGAATTCGAATTTTTACGGGACGTGCTGTATACCCGTTATTGCTACTGTAACTCTTGGATATCCTGAATCAATAAAAAAAATTGCTTATTCAAATAATTCAGAATTATTAAACTTACCTATACTGCCGTATTTGTAATGTTTGTTTTCCCGTGAAAAATTTCAACCAACGAAGTTCGTCGAAAAAATTCAATATTATGATCTTTTAATGGTTCCCAAAGACTGATCACAATAGAAATCGCATTAAAGACGCAGGGGGGGGGGGGTGTCGACTAATAACACTAAACACGAAAGTTTCGGTGTCGCATTCTCCAGAAACATGACACAGAAATGCCGTAGATTGGATTTATTTTAACCGGATAGGAATTCCAACGGAATGGGGTGGACGGGAATATGTTTCCAAAGTGTCTTTTTACTGGATGATTTTTTTTTTGTTTTTGGTGGCCACAGAAGGGAATCGGAGACGGTTTGCGTGTCATACCATCCACCAACAGCAGCGAAAAGACAAAAGAAAAAAAAAAGCTCATCGACCAGAAAAATATTTATGCGTGTCCTTTCTCCTCGTCTTAAATTTCTTTCTTTGGGTTCTTTTTATTCTTTTTATTCGTGTCACAATTTCTGGTTTTTTTTTATATTCTTATGCCGCAAACGTTTGGAATGTAAACACGGACCCACACGGCTCTGGTGGAAAGAATCGTTTTGGAGACGGAGTAGGGACGTAAGAAATCCCGATTTACACGCGATGTAGCGTGATATGTGGGCGTTAGCCTTAAGTAGGGGGAGGTGGAACCTTACGTATATAACGTGTGTATATTTTTTTTTCTTGGCTAAATTTTTTTTTTTGTTAGTGCCGTCCGTCCCCCTCCTCATTGCAATTTTCGTTTTCATTGTCCCCTTATCTAAAGCAATGGTAAGAATTATCCAAAAGGAGGAGGAGGATAGAAGAAGCTTGTCGACATTACGCTGAGGGAGAGAAAGAATGAAATAAGAAAATCAAAAAAAGTATGGTCTTTTTGATTTTTCATTTCGAGGTGTTTTTTTTTTCGATTGCTGAAGTTGTCAGGGTTCCGCCACTGCCACCAAATGTTATGTCCGCGCTGGGATGTTATGTCCCTTTTTTCCTCTCCCGCCGCCACTGGCCTCTACTACCATCTTCCTGTAGACATCATCGAACTTTTAACAAAAGTGACGCTTGGGAAAAAAAGTGGTTAGCAATTTTTATTTGGTTGATGGTTTTCTTGTATTGGCGGCTTATCCTCTTTTTTTTTTCTCCGTTGAATTAATTAATACCGCAGATGAGGTTGGACATTTTCTGATGCTTCTAGTGTTTTTGGACGTTTTTTTGTGACGTTACAGTCGGCCCCGCTTAAACGGATATCGATGGTTCCAGCACATAATATCCGATTAAGAGGGGTACTCGATTATGCGTGGAACGATTAAATAACTGTTTCACACCGTTAGACTGGGATTACACGATAAAAGTTTGATAAAAACTTTTACAAAACTTGAAAAACAACCAATTAGCCTATTTGTTTACATTCGCTCGTATGCAACCGATGCGCTTAATGGTTGCATTTTTATAAATGGTTGCAAGTTCTATAAAATAAATTTTATTAATTATTAATTAATTATTAATTTATTAATAAAACTTATTTTATAAAACTTTATAGTGTAATCGTGGCTATAGTACATGGTTCGTGTATTGAGAACTGATGAAAGATCAACATTATTAAAGCTTCTGGAATAAATCAAACATCGAAATGAAAAAAAAACAAACATTTTATTTGAATAAGACATTGTACTGTATATGAAACCAAGACGTTGTGAATATTTTAACCTTCATTGAAAAAGTTAGCACCCCCTATGGGCCAAACAAAAGCAAAATAAAATAATTAAAATGTACTGGAGCCAGATTGGACAATAGGGTAACCCCCCACAAATCCCCAGGTTTCTTTTTTCAAATGTTCTATCTCAGTGTTTACCAAATGGTCCAGGAGTAGCAGTAGATGCTGCGAATTTAACATAGGATCCTATGGGCTCACTTGAGTTGGGAGGGAGCGATGAGAGAAAAAAAAATTCTGAAGAAGGTGGCGATGAAATCAAAAGTTTGGGAAACTTGTTCTATCTGATAAAAAAAAAAGTTTATATTTGCTTATACATACTTTGTAATGTTTAAGAAATTTTCTATAATCTATCATTATCACAACGTTTATTACAAACAATATATATACATGATGAAATATTATACAATGCCCATGAAGAATGGTTGTCTAAATGACCATATTAGCACTGTATTTTTACTAGTCTGGAATTTCTCCATTTTAATTTAATATTACTTCCTTCCCCCTCCTATTCAAGGATTACTTCTATTCATTTCCCTCTCTTAAGGGTTCGTTTTTGGTGTGTGTAAAAGAACACAACAATTTCATAAAAAAAAACTAGCCCTCAAGTTAATTAGTTTGATTTAAAAATTTGCCTTAAAATTTATTCAAGATTAATTAAAAATTGATTTTTAATAATTTAAATCAATTGCAGGGAATTAATTTAGCTCTTTATTTATTTCATGTAATTTGGGGAAAAATATTAATCGAATTTTTAACTTTGACTCGCAGACTCAGGAGGGGAAAATTCTTGCCATACAAATATTACTTAATTGTATAGCTCAAAGGCGTGCACTTTTTCACTGCTTTGCATCTGTCAATTTTTCATGTCAAATGGCTTGTTTCATGGCAAGAAAGGTGCTTGAAATCTTTCAAATCTGCCATAATCCGGGGGAGATATTTATGGAATAGTTTCAATTCTCAAAACAATTCTCCCACAATTGTTAATGTGACGTATATCAGAGCTTAATTGAATCACTTATTGCAGAAAGCCTTTAAGTACAGAATTTCGAATTTTGAGATATTTGAGAAAAATTTCTAACGCTGGTTTCTGTATTATTTCAAGGTCCCCAAATTCGGGTATAAAAACATTGTTTTATTAGTGGATTTCTGCTTGAAACAAAGTTTCAATCAATCAACAGATTGAGTTATAGGCACGTACGACAAGGTGCTCAACCTTTACGAGGGTTCGGGCCACTTCATTGGTTTGGAAACGTGCCGCGGGCCACCATCTATGAAAGTGCCAATTGAGTGATCTCAGAATGTGTCACGGGCCGCTGAAGTAAGTGCTCTGAAACTGAGCCGTTCGTCTTTCAAGTGATTTGTTTATATGCCGCGGGTAACTTGAATCATCTAATACTGTGCCGCGGGCAACTTCAGTGATGTGGAACTGGTGCTCTAGAATTATGCCACACGTCGTTCAAGTGATCTGTAAATATGTCGTGTGTCACTTGAGTGATCTGTAAATGTGCCGCGGGTAACTACAGTTATGTTAAAATATGATGTGGGCCGTTGGAGTTACGTGCAACTGTACCGCTGGCTGGCTTGAGTACTCTGGAATTGGGTCACACATCACTTGTGTACACACGTGTGCCACGGGTAACATAGGTGATGTGGAACTGCACTGTGCAGGTCTTCAGTGTAATGTTGAACCGCACCACAGGTCACTTGTGTAAATCTCTAAAGGTGCCATGGGTTACTTGAGTGATTTGTATATTTACCATGGGCCACCTAAAGCACTGTGGAACTGTGCCACACACCACTTAATTTATCTATAAATGTGTCATGGTTCACACAAATAATAGGGGACCACACTGTGTTGCTTTTTTGTGTGATGTGGAACTAACTGCACTGCAGGCCACTTGTATGATGTGGAACCGCACTGCAGATCACTTGTGTGATCTGTAAATGTGCCATGGGTTACTTGAGTGATTTTTATATGTACCGTGGGCCTCTTAAGTTCTCTGGAACTGTGCCGCTGGTCATTCAAGTGATCTGTAAATACGCAACGACCTCCTTGAGTGATCATTTTCATAAAATTAGGTTTGAGGCCACGGGACACACCAGATGACGCCGACGGCCACATTTGGACACTGTGGGCCATGGGTTGAGCATATATGTTGTACAGAAACTAGTAAATATACAATTTCGAATTTTTCGTTAGTTATGGGGTTTCTGATATAAGAGATCTGAATTTCTTCTTCGAGGGCCAAGTATGGTTAAAAAAACATAGATAAAATCAATTCAAATATAACCGAAGAATCTTTGTGACCGTCAGTTGCATTCGCATTTTATTTTATTCAATTTGGTTACAAATCTTTTCTGACTACTTTCCGGATGACGTTATAGAATAAGGCGGAGTTTGCACGCCCATGATTTACAGTAAACAATCTTAAAACAATTGTGTCCGTAATTATTCTTTCATAATTAATCCAACGTGAGTAAGAACGTGATAGGAATCAAAATTTTACAATTTTTCAAGGTGGATACGCCCATATTAATCAAACGACAACTACAACAAATTAAAACAATAAAAAATAATTTTTTAGATGAAGTTAATTTGATCGATCTAGATGGGAAATCATCGAAGTAATTAGTCGCAGATCGAACCGAAGACGATTTTCCAATAGGAATCGAATGAATTTTACACGCCAAATGGTCACGGTGTGGCGAGAATTTTGATTTTTCGTCTGTTTTTCTTTAATATTTGTTTCTGTCATTGGTGCAGCAACCCTCTGTGTTTGGTGGATGAAAAGGAAAAGGTAAAAAAGAATAGCGAAATATATAAGAGGAGGAGGTCTCCGACAATTAGAAAACAATTTAACCTGCGAGTCTTCTCTTACGGCGGCGGTGGCTCCAAAGGAACACACGAAAAATAATACGTAATAGTAATGAAATAAAATAAAATGTACAGACAGAGAGAGGCAATGACCAGTAGGGGGCGCTAGGGGCGTTGCTCATCTTTTTTATTTTTTGTGAACGACAGGCAACCGCGAAATAATTTATTAGAAAGAATTGTTGTTGTTGCTGAAGAGCTTCCTTTCATTCGTACGCCTTATTTTTATTTTTCAATATATTTTATTCGATTCCATTCTGTTTGTGCTCTTTCTGCTCCTTTCGCTTCTCTCTTTTATGCGAATTTATTATTTCGAGTTCTGGCCGAACGTCGTCGCTTTTTAACAGGATATGGATTTATTTACATGATTTTTGTTGTTTTTTTTTCGTTAGAAGCCAAACGTTGAACGGTATCTGTTTCTTGTCACGTGGTTTTGAAACCTCTTCCCATAACATTAGTTTCGGGATCTATTGGATCTCAATGTACTTCCTTATAGATTTTTTTTTTTTTTTTTATCATTGTCGTTCTGCCAATTTACCTTGTGAACAGAATTAACAATTACGGATGTATGTTGAAAACGTATTCTTCGAATGAGCACAGTTTATTAATATGGCTTGCGAGGAATTTCGCAAAAATAAATTCGGCAATTTTAATCGTGAAAACCAGTATTAAAGACACCGCTAAAAAAAGATATCAAGGATTCCACCACACACTATATCCGGTTAAGCTGGGAACGACTCGATTGCTGTCGCAACATCGTTAGTAGGCTAGATTGCATATTGAAAACTGACGGAGAATCAATGATGCTTCTGTATCAAATCAGTCATCAGAATGAAATGAAAATTCTGTTGAATATTACAACGATTATATACGATATCTACGATTTTTTTATGGAATAGAAAAAGTTTCTGAAACATATTTTATTTCTACTATTCCAGCGTTAGCAAATTTTATGGGTAATTCATTTCAGAAACCATTCCCCTAATTTACGGAAATCACGTTTATCAACGGGGCAGCGAACAGTCGATCATTTGCTCTTTCTCACTCCAAGATATCAAGGAAACAAATATTTTCTGGATATTATGTCGAGGTGAACTCGGAAAGAAAATTCATCTGGTCTCCGCTGGGAATCGAACCTAGGTCTTCTTGCAAACCGGGCAAGCATGCTACTATTTACACCACTGGACACCTGGCTTCCTTATTTGGCGCACTGTGGCGTGAGGTGCTGAAGTAGAGTCATTAGTAGAAGACTCAATTATCTTCAGTAAATGGCTCTCCAGGAAACACCATCTATAGCAGAAGGCCTCCGCGCGAAGCTTTTGACGTCACTGAAGAAGGTAATCTCACCTCTAGCCATGAGATATAGCAAACCGCTTTCGTAGTATATCTAATAACTATAGGTGAGATGATCTTCTTCAGTGACGTCCCGAGCTTCGCACGGAGGCTTTCTGCTATGGATAGTGTTGCCCCACGTGGACGGTAGAAAAATACAAACGGCTCTTTTCTCAAGGAAACAAATATTTTTGGTTCACCTGGAAGCCACTTGCGGAAGAGGCCAATATTCACTCTCAAGTCTAGGGTTTTTTTTCCAAGTCCTAAGTTGGCAACACATTGCCATCAATATTTCAAATGTTTTATTCAATAAAAATATAAAATATACAAACAGGGTAGTAAAAGGAAAGTCACTAGGCTATTTTTTTGGTGAGCCGTTGATCATAGAGAGGCATTGGCGTACTCAAGCCGAGATTACAGTGTTATTTTGAAATTGAGTATTATGTTTGGTTTAAAAACAGGGCAAATTTTAAATTTATAAAATTATTTAATAAATCCTTTAAGCATTTTTAATTCACAAAATTATTAATCAAAATCTATGGAATACTCGACACCCCCTTCCTACTAATTTTAGGTTATACTGTATTCTAACGTTCGTATTACAGTAGAATTTTGTCATAACGACCGCTGTTATCCCAGCACTTCGGGGAAAAAATGTCAGGAAGGCGGACTACCTTGGCTGATTCCCCGAAGAGATGTACTTATGCTTAAAATTTCCAACAAATTTGCAGAATTCGAACCTAACAAGTTGATGACATGTGTATCTCTTGATAAGTTCTGCCGTTCCAGTGCACAGAGAATTATCTCCATCGATTTATTTTATTTTATTTTTATTTTTATCACCATTATTTAAATTTTAAATATTTGTGTGTTCGGAAACATGAGAATAGCTTTCTGAGGGTGGTGTGAGCTTTCTTTAAAACCTCAACCTTGGTAAAAATGACACAATTTTATGATCTAAATGTCAAACTGAGTGTGGTTCTCAGAGCGGCATTAAGAGATACGTGCTTGGAAAAAATATTCATAAAAATGAGAAGCATACGATGATAACGAATCACTATAGTGGATCTCGCTTATAACGTTCCCACCTTACAACATTTTCCCGGTTAGTTCGCCTTATTTTCGTGGTCCCAACTCTTATAATACGACTATTCATCGAGATTTTCCGTTTACAGAGTTTTCCCGCTTACAACGTTTTCCACGACGTTTATTTCAAATTCAAAAAATGTTATAAGTGGAGTCCATTGTTTTAGACTCTTCAAAGTGACAGAGATCTGGACCAATGAAAACTATCGAAAAACTTCAACGGAATTCCGGTATACGAATGTATAGGAATCATTCCTATCAGAGACTGAAACCCGAATCTCGTAATAACCATCACAAATCGTAATAGAAACAAATTGAACTGAGGAAAATCCAAACCGAAACAACACATATAGTAAAATTCAAATCGAAACGTATTTAATATCAGATATTAATTCTATGTGGGTCAGTGACTGTGAAATTGTCTTGGGGGGGGGGGGGGGCACTTCGTTATTTAACTGCTTGGAACGTGGTTCGAGAGCGTTTCTGCGTTTTTACCGTTTAACGACATTCCGTGTTTTCCTGTGCATTTTTTTATGAAAAAGAAAGAAGTTTCTGAAACATTTTATTCTACTATTTCAGCGTTAGCAAATTTTATGGGTAATTCATTTCAGAAACCATTCCCTAATTTACGGAAATCACGTTTATCAACGGGGCAGCAAACAGTCAGTCATTTGCTCTTTCTTTCTCTGGAAATATCACTGCTCGTGCCGCCACTTACGCCATACTTCCACCATACACACACACAACACAATTACGTAGCCACTTGGTTAATAACTATCAACCCTCGTTCCTGGGTGTTAGCCCACCATGCACACATAAAATCCACCTTCACCAACCAACTCATAACACAAGGGGGTAAGTAATTCTACAAAAAAAAGAGAGATTCCTGGTCCTCTAGTCGTCGCATTGGCGATACGCCATAATATAACGCTACTCACACACACACACAGCGTGATGGGTGTGTCTCACGCGGTGTGTGTGTCACATCATCACCACATACAAAGTCGGTCGTACGTGTGCATGTGTATATGTTAAATGTATGCACGACAGTCAGTCATTCGCATCACTCCCATTGGTCGTGAAAGAGAGCAAAAAGAAAAAGAATTTAAAAAACATGGTTACCTAAATGAGCACCAGAAATAGGAACGAAAAATAATAATAATGAGGTAGAAGTGACATGTGAAAGGAATTCATATCTCGCAAGAACCTGGAAGGGTGAGGTCGTTATTTTGGTCCAGGACATTCGAAGGGACTTTTATTATCAGACACGAGCAATACTCGAGTATAATTTCAATGGGTCCTGGGAAGAGTGAGAAATGATATCCGTCTAAAAAACAAATAGGGTCAAAGTTTTCGATTATTTAAGCTGCCGTTTGAATTTTGGGCATGTACTGTAATTACCCATTTGGAAATCAGGCCCATAATATAAGGCAGTGGTTCTGAATCTTTTTCTGTCACCTGCTGCTCCCTTGCCCCATTCATGATTCATCTGCTGCTGCCCAAAAAGCTTCACTTATAAAAGAACTATTTCAAAGCATAAATAGGCACACAAATCAATATCTCTAGCTCACCGCGACGCCTCTGACAAAAGTTGGTGACGCCTGTAAGAGCCGCGATGCACACTTTGAGAAATGAGAAACACTGATATAAAGTGTATATAGACGTCTATAAAGTCTATAATATATACAAAAAAACTGCACTCCATTTAAACTTAAACACACCGTAGCATAATCATGGATAAAATACACGGAGAATTGACATTGCATTTGATTTAATAAAAGTTAAATTTTCGAAGTCCTAAAGCAGGGATGCTCAACCTTTTTGGCAAATGCGGGCCACATCACTGGTTTGGAAACGTGTCGCGGGCCACTTGAACGATCTAGCAATATGCTGCGGATTGCTTAAGTAATATGAAAATGTGCTGCGGATTGCTTAAATAATATGAAAATGTGCTGTAGATTGCTTAAGTAATCTAGAAATGGGCCGTGGGACACTTAAGTTATCTGGAAATGTGCCGCTGGTGAGTTCAATTATCTCGAAATACGAAGCGGGTCACGTAAGTGATGTGTGTTACGAGTCACTAATTTGCAGGGCTGAAACTAGCGGGGGAGCAGGCGGGTCTGGTGCCCCAAGTGCTGGACTAGATGAGGCGACAAACTCACCCTTTAACTGATCCTTGTGCATTATATGGGGCGTCAAAAGGCGTGCTTGGTCATGGTGACAAAGTACCTAGTTGCGGCCCTGCTAATGTAACCTGAAAATGTGCAAATTAATTTAGTTCATTTTCCCAAAATTAGGTTTGAGGTCGCAGGTCCCATCAACCATGTTGAGCATGTATGTCATAAAGTCACTCAAATTATATTTTCCCTACGGTTACAATGAAGATAGTGAATTCGTAAGCTTCTTTAAAGAACCGGACAGCCAAAAAAATACGAGAAGTAAAATACCGTAAAATGCGGGTCACGTGGTCACCGTCGTTGTACTTGAATACACGAGCGTTATTGCTTCTATGTCGCCATAGAAAATATTAGAATTTTTATCTCTCCAAGGATAGCTAATACGATTATCGATGCAATCAATTCATGTAAAACATAAATCTGAATTAAATTCAACATCGATTATTACAGCGAAAAACGTACCATCGTTGCCTACATCAACCATACTATATTTTCGGGCTTTAGTTAATCAGTGCACGGACAAAATGATAAACCAATAACAAGAAAGATTAAATTTATAGCAAATACGATTTTATGTATTATAATCCTAGATTCTATGCGACAGCATATAAATGTTACGACAAAAATCTTAATTGCATTACGAAAATCATGTTTTACTTCACGGATCGCATAACTTATGTAAACCTAATTTTGATGGAATGATTAGCATTCATCCGAGGAATTCTTTCTATTCGGGAATTCAGATTTCGGTCATAGTCTTGAGGTTTGCATGAATGAGTTGCGAGGGAAAATAAAATCTTCCAATCCTTAGGCAATTGTAATTTGAAAATTCAATTATATGAAAAAAAAATTAATAAATTTTAAAAATATATACTCATTTCTTTGAATGAATTCTGTACTTTGAATAGCTTTCACCATTTGTATTTCTGCGTATGTTTTCAAGAAAAATCGTATTTCGTTCTGCGTGTGATTTAAAAACAAACATGTGTATTTTGGAAAAATCGTGAAAGTTTTATGCCACGCAAATTATCAGTTTTATGTAACGCCAATTGTTGTATTTTATATACGTAGATTATTTCGTATTACAGCGCCATCTGTTAGTGTAGTTTGAACTTTTTTATTTATCAAAGAAAAAGTTCTGGGCCACGATAAGTATTTTAGTGTAAACCGCACCTTTTTATGTCAATTGGTTGATTTTTTAAATTAATTTTTAACAAGAGTACAATTTTTAACTTCTCGTGCACCTGGAACTCTTTCTTCAGCAGTTCCAGTCATGGAAATTCAGGAAAATGATCAAACAGAAAGGAATCCTGAGGTTATAACGGAGTTTGACTTATGCAGTTGTTCAGTGACATTACTCAAGTCTCACGTTAGTGATGTTACGGTAAAAGTGATGAATCGGTTATTATGCATACTTACTAATCGTCTTGGTAAGTTGATAAAATATATCACTTTCACCGGCGAATACGCATAATACCCAAGCGTCGTTGGTAAATTGGATAAATACTGAAAAAATTATCACTTTTGCCGGAGATTATGAAGAGTAATAAAATGTCGTTGTTAAATTTGATAAATAGATTAAATTTATTGCCTTTATCTGTGATTATATGCATAATACCTTACTGCAATGGTTCCCAAGGTGTGGGTCACGTTAATGAACTAATGTGGATCGTGCGATTCTCCAAAATAAAAACGTGCAAATAAGAAATTCATTTTTATTTTAAAAATATGTCAATACTAAAGAATGCCTTTACTCAGCAGACCAAATACCCATGTATCATATACAATGTAATTTTATCAAATTCTACTTGTACGAATTACAAATATACAAAGTCAATACTTAATTATACGGGGTGGTGACTCTGTCAGAGAGAATCACCCGATTTCAAAATTGTATATTTCTTAAAAATTAGAAACACAGAATGATAAGTAATATGTGTGAATATGAAGGGGAAGATGTCTACGTTTTATACGAACAATTTTTATTAACTGTCGACTTCAAGTGTGAGATCATTTTAAAATCAGACGATTCTTCCTTAGTCACCCTGTATACGAAAATCAAGAAGAATAAATGTCGCTAAACTTCCATCTTATATAAGGACACTAAGTGCAGGGTGATTATAAAAAAACTATCCCGACATATGGGCCCCTAACTATCATACCATTCACAGAAACTGAATGAAATTTTGGCATAAGGTATTTTGATGTATGCGCTCAAGAATGATATGGAAAACAAGTGTCACTCTAACAGTTACGGTTACAGTGAGAAAATTTCGAAAATATCAAATGGCAACACCAAGTTTTTTGTATTGGAATGTGATCTCCATTGTGAAAAACCCTAAATAGCGTTCGAACGGCAACTGTAGCATGAAAATCAGCGGCGGTAGATAGGCTAAAAGTGAGGACAACCAATAAGGACAGAGATAGAAGCAGCATAAAATAAAGCATTTTATTGTGTTTCACAAATTTTCCACATGACCTTGTGGAGGACAATCAGGCTGGGATCTCAGCCGAAGAAACGGTGCGACGAATGAAACGAACATTAATGCTCTGGTGCACGGCAAAGTCCTTTTTCCTTGCCTAGCTCCGGGGATTTTCGTGCTACAGGTGCCATTCCAACGCTATTTAGTGTTTTTCAGTATGGAGATCGCATTCCAATACAAAAAACTTGGTGTTGCCATTTGATATTTTCGAAATTTTCTCATTGTAACCGTAACTGTTAGAGTGACACTGTTGTTTTCCATATCATTCTTGAGCGCATACATCAAAATACCTTATGCCAAAATTTCATTCAGTTTCTGTGAATGGTATGATAGTTAGGGGCCCATATGTCGGGATAATTTTTTTATAATCACCCCGTACATCAAAAAACAAAATAAATATTTATAATGGTATTTTAAAAAAATATTGAATATCGTGAAATGTCAATACATTTCGCTTAATTAAAACCGAAACAAACGCTCTGAAAAGTGGTTTCGGGATCGCACATTTACTGGCAAAAAAGTGGCATGTCCCGGATCAGCCAATATAGGGGTCAGCAATAAATGTTTTTGGGTCAAAAGAGGTTCATGTTTCAAAAAGTTAGGAAACACTACCCTAGTATGAAAAAAATTCCAAATGAGTCTAGTATTTCTGACGAATATAGCCGGACCCCGATATAATGACAACAAATTTTACGATTCTACCCCGATATAATGATGACAAATTTTACGATCGTACCCCCGATATAATGATACAACAAATGTATGAATCATCATGTATAGTATATCACACAGTGCGATTTATCATCTTTACCAAAGACGTCACGCTTGGGTATTGTGCATAATCTCTAGTAAGAGTGATTAATTTTTAGTAGGCCCTATACTTACTAAATTTACCAACGACGCTTGGCTACTATGTATAATCACCGGTAATAGTGATAAATTTAAGAAAATTTATCAAATTTACCAAAATGCTCGGTGATTATGCGTAATAACCGGTTGTTATGTATAATAACCGGATTTATCACATTTACCGTAACAGTAACATAAGACTTGAAGAACAGTTTTCGGAACAAAAATCACGAAAAGTAATTTCTCAAGCTATTTTTCGTTCAGATAAATATAAAAGGACGAGAGGAAAAAAAATTGTATAGAACATCAAAGAGGTAAAATGAAAAAAAAAAAGAAGAAAAAACTCATTTTTTTTTTTTCCGTTTCCAAAAAGGACGTCCTTACGAAAGAAAAGAGCCAAAGGAAAGGAAGGCTTCGAATCCGGAAGGGTGTTGTCTCCATGGCAGAGATTAAAAGATGCGGCAATTAGCGGTGGCCGCCAGTAATTAAAGAGGTTCTCCTCCCTCCTCTCTCATATTTAATTAACTCGGTGATAATGGAGGCTTGAGAAGGACCCTTTATCGTAAGTAGTCACTCGGAAAAGTTCTCGGACGATCGATACGTGCACACACGTTTTACAAAATGATAATAATATCATTCTCCGCTCAGTGACTCGCTCGTGTTTACATTATACATAATATGAAGACACGCCGAGAGTAGATCGATATTTTTCCGCTGAGCGATTCATCGTTAAATAGATACGTCCTTCTCCGACCGATAGGTGATGCGATTTATCTTTTGTTCTTTAACTTATTCTCTTTTCGGAGAAATATTACTTTTCTCTTCTTTTACATCGCCCACGGCCATCTAAACGGGTTTGGAGGGGGAGAGGGCTAGGGCCACCTTTTCAACTTCTGAAAAAATGATTTTAGCGACAAAACGCTAAATGGAATTGCATTTTAAAATAAAATTGAATACAGGGGATCCCGCTCATAACGTTTCCGCCTCAGAAAGTTTTCCCGCTTTGATCGGTTTATTTTCGTTTTCCCAACACAAACCAGTTCTCATCAAGATTTCCCCGTTTAGAGCGTTTTCTCGATTAAAACGTTTTTCATGACTGTTTTTTAAAAACGCTTTACGCGGGATCCACTATATTGGGGTAAGAAATAAAATAAAAAATTGGAATGCATAAACTAATGTTTTTTTTTTTAATATCAATTCAGTGCTCAAGAAATGTTCATATTTTGTAGGAAACGTTTTCAACTAACAATTTGTTCTTGAATACATTTTTGTTCATACAAACATACAAAAAGACAAACTACTGATAATAAACTCGCTTATTTTGCTAGAAATTCCTCAGACATGCATTTATACGATTCATTAGTAGTATTCGAACTCGTTTAATACGAGTATCGTATATACGATGATGATCACGGCTGATACAAGCGTTTCTAAACACTTCTATTCGTTAAACTTTGTTTTGTTTCTTTTTTGTGTCACTAATTTTATGTTATTTTACGAGCTTGGTTTGTAGTCAAAAACGAGTCACAATCGATGAATATTTTCCAAAGGCTTTCTTTTGTTTGTATATGGTAATACCCTACTTTCCGATGTCAGTTCGTGGGTCAATATGTAGACAAACTCTAAGAACAGCCACTGAAAGAGGAAGAACCGTTTTGGGCCGCATGTGGGCAAAAAGAAAACTTTCTTTAGGCTTCATGAATCATTGAATTGCTGATTATTTGCGAGCATTTTGAAGCAAAATTTTCAATTTTAGGTCGAAAAACAATTGAAAAACTCTCACCCAGTCTAATTGATAGCTATAAAACTACCCACAAAAATATTAGTATTAAAATTATTATATACTATATTAGTTTGAATTATATGCGTGTGTATTCTCATGGTTAAGTAGCAGTAATGAATTTATAACCTGTAATACAGTTGTTAGATAATGTGGTCATTTTGCAACTACTGCGTTTCCGATTCGTATGATGATACTTGTTTATTTTCTAATTCTTATATTTTCACGGGTTTATCGAGTAATGGTTAATACGAGCAAATTCAACTGTATTTAATATATAATCTCAATGAGCCCTTTAGCGGCTGAACTTCACCGTCATGTAGTTGTTAGCGATCAACAGACAAGGGTGAGACTACTTAGCCTTTGGTCAAGTAACCGAAGCTGGTCTCTAATGTTTCGCGTCTCCAAACACTCCATCACAAGTCCTCTCTCTCTCTCTCTCTCTCTCTCACTCTCGCAGTGCTCTCGTGATATCAGCTACAAGACCCAAGAGAATAAGAGAAAGACCAACTGTGTTTGCGACTCGGGGATTCCGTTGTAGCGATATTAGAAGTGGCAAGCGTCCATTCGCTCATTCGTCGTTTAGGTATTCGTTGCGTTAAAAGCTCGTGACAGCTTTCACTCAACGTTGAGGACAAACCCCTTTCGATGTGGTCACGCGATACTTTTCGCCCACGAGCACCTCGCTCATTTTCCTCCCAACATGAATAAGAGAGAGAGAGAGTATCATATCCTGATACACCACACACATACACGTCCTACTTGTGATGTCTTGGCAAGAATTAGTTTAACACCTGCTGTTTGCATTTGTTCTGATACAGTGTTACGCGACATCACCAGAAAACTCTCCCACCAAGCGAGGAGTGCTCATTTATGTGTCTCGTGAATTTGTCTTGCCAAAAATTCGAAAATTTAGACGCGTGTCATTTTCCAACATGATAATACGTCATGTTTATATATAGATATATATAATGTATATATATATATATATTAAAGTTCATTCCGAAAATGTGACTCAGATATCTTTTCATATCAGGTAATATCAAATGTATTTTTCGATAGCTTCAATGGTAATCGCCAATCAATTTTGTCATTACACACTGACTCTACAGTAGTTCTTACAGTAGATCATGTTGTGCCATCAAAATTCATGACTCAATACAGTGAAATGCCATCTAAGCTCCCATTTCTCCGGTCCGTTATTTTAGTTTATTAGGTTACTCTTGGAGATTTTTTTACCACATCATTTTTTTTCCAAAACGAGCGGAAAAAAAACGAACGCTATCACCAAAGTCTCAAAACTTGAATTTCAGAGAAAAAAATTGAAATTTATGCATTGATCAAAATAGCCCATATCAGTGTTTCCTCAACCTCCTGGCTGCAGCTCGGTACTAGGCCCTGACACCAGTCACACCGAGTTGTAAATGATTCGTAATTTCATTTTTCCCATTAATTTTCCGTCAGCTGTATGTGAGGCTGGGCCTTTCACTTAAAAAAAAAGGGAAAATTTACCGGCCGTGGGCTTCCAAAGGTTGAGAATCACTGGCCTATATTGTGGCCAGCACAGATGCAAGTAGAGTTGGAAGTCTGGGGTAGAGCAAGAGTATACCATTTTCCCCCCTGCACTGTTCATGTAGTCCAGACAGTCCGAAAGACAACTCTTACCAAGAGATCACAATATTGGCAAAAAAAAAAATTCTTTAACTATTAGTTATCGTATTTTCATGCTTATAATCCGTGGATTATGCTTAAAAAGAAAATCGGAATTTCTTAACGTGAATTATATGCTGCTGCGTGTTATTTTCTTTTTTCTTTTCTTTTTTTTTGTGTGTGGAAAATTTGAATACGTATAAATATTTTAAACATTAATTTGTAAAAACTAACTTTTTTAGAATGATTTCATTGATGATGATTGATAAATGCGAATAGACAAATTGACATTCTTCTCTACAAAAAAAGTCACAAACAACCCCTCCCATTCCTCAAAATTTCATTATTGAATGTTGGAATTTTCACACGCGGTTTATCAACCGCTGCGCACTATACAATGCTAGTTTTCTCAATGTTTTCTCAAAGTAGCGATATTCATAACCACTACCGTGGATTTACACTAACCTAAGGTGTGATTGTTTAAAAGTTTCAATCCAAAATTTCATATCTCCCTGCTCAAAATTTCTGCGAAAAATCTGTAAAATTATATCAAGGAATAAACTACATTATAATGTAATAACCACAAATGTAAATAACAGAAATCAAATAGTTTAAGGCCTGAATGGCATATGATGGTATTCAGTCCCACCGCTCAGGCCTGCCCTTATCAGACACGGGGCTCAGTGCGAAAATAATTTTGGGACTTCTAAGATCCTACTTTATAAATTTTGACTAGGGAAATCGGACATGTACAAATTCGTGCATCATCGCAGAATGTACAGGAATGCTGAAAAATATCCACTAAAAAAAATATAGACATAATTAAATGTGTAAATTAACACAAAAATTAATGAAAATTTTGAATCGTTGAAAATTCAGAACTGGAGAAAAATAATTTCAAAACTAATGAAAATTAGGACGTAATGATCTAAGAAATAATGAAATTTTGAATCGATGAATTAAAAATGAGAAATAATTGAGAGATGTAATTACATCATCTATGAAAATTCAGAATAAATGAAAGAGAAAACTAGGAATTGAAAGAAAAAATCTCCGAATTGATGAAAAAAATCTAAGAGATCATGAAAATGCAGAATTAATGAAAGAGAAAAAGCCCAGAATAGATAAAAGATTGGATGAAAATTTATACCATTAATGGAAGAAAAACACCCCGGAATCGGGAATGAGATGAAAATTCAGAATTAAGAAAAAATCTCAGAATTGATGGAGGTCCAAAGTTTATGAAGTTAATGAAAGAAATAATTCCAGAATAAAAATTCAAGAATCAAATCAGTTGAATCTTGCACATCTTGTTTATTGCAACAAAATGTATTTGATATAAGTATTTTTTCTTTCCACCTTCACCACTGTAAGTGCGGGTCCTAGTATGACAGCACCTGTCCCACACCTGTAAAGGCGGCTCTCCCACCACTCAATTTTTAATATATTGAAGACTATCAAAAAAAGGAAAAGATTCTTTTATACAGATAATTTTAAATTCTCATATATCGTTTTCTTTCATCACAGTAAACGATGACTGTTTAACCTAGTGTTTCTCAAAGTAGAGCCTGGTTTGCGTATAATTAAAATGTAAAAAAGAAAATGCTTTCTAAAATGGGGGGAATTGAGGAGTGTTGTAGTTTAAACCCCACAGATAAAATATAAGATCCCATGGGTTGCTTGGGGAAAGCTATCTCATTCTTTTAAAGTATTTTTTAAAGAGAGGCCGGTGAAGACCAATAAGTTGACCGGCTTGGCTGACATTGGAAAAAAAATTCGATTTCTCGAATCATTTCTCGCATAAAACTACTCATTTGTTTTCATCATTTAATGAATCGTTCCTCTTGAACATATGAAACGTTTAACGCCAAATGTCAAAGAGTAAAAATCAACTAGAAAAGTAAAAAAGGGATAGTTACACGATGGATTCATAATAATAATAATAATCGACCGGAATAATCGTTTAGAATTCCTGCTTAACGATCCTTAAAATCTGCACCGACGATTATCTGATTCGTATCAAATAAAACACAACGCAGAAAAAATAATAGTATTTTCTTTTCACCACCACCAACGCATGAAACAAATTCTCTCTTTTTAAGTTCACACCTTTCATTTGAGGTGTTTTCTTTTCTATTCTATTCTGTCTTATTCTAGCTTTGGCTGGCTAGAATCGGTTTTTGTGCCCGCTGGCCACACTATGATGATGGATTGGGTCTCTTTTATGGCTTCATCTCGGGGCCCCAGAAACAAAAGAGGCCACGGACAGTTACTTTTTCTTCGTTTCGTCGTAGATATTTTTATTAACATTATTATATTATTATTCTTTTCTCTTTTTTTTCTGCCCTGGCATCCGATGATGGACAGTGCACAACGATTGATTTAGGTGTTCATTTTTTATTTTTGGATAATTTTTCGACGGCGTAGCGGCTGGTTGCTGCTACTTCACCACCTACTCCTTTGTCTATTCTTTTATATATATATATCTAATTCTGTTAGGTATGTGAGTGTTGAGCAAAAACCCATTGTTATGCAGACAGCGTCTCATCCTGTGGCGCTGTATTGGATCGAAACACACACTATGTCTGGTTGGTTCTTTTATTATTGTTATTATTTTTGCTGGACGAGGTTGGACCTACGAAAAAGGCGTGGCTCTTACCTCGAAAACGATCTGCCAATTATGTGCGACTGGTTATACGTCTTTTTATTTCTGCTCTTTTTCCTCAATTATTATTTTTGAACGGTATTTTTTAACACGTGTATATTTTTATGTATGAATAAGATAGGATTACGTGTTTCATACGGTAATGAAGGTTGTTAAATAAATAAATAATAATAATAATATTAAAGACGAGTTGTGTAGTCTTTAAGTACTTTTTTTCCGACTTTGTCACGTTTTTCTATTGGAATAGTCTTTCATTTATCTCTATGATTCTTTTGCATTTTTTTAAATGATTTTCTCGATTGTTTCCGTATTGAAAAATTTATTTGTTTAGAGATAATCGATGAATAACTGTATCACTGTTTCCTTAGGGCAGTGATATCGCCCGATGGAAGAGTGCCACTAGGGGTTAATTTGATAGAAACTACAGGTCAACATAGGGACTTGTTGTGCGACAAAAAATTCACCGTCGCACAATAAAATGCGCCGACAAAAAAATTCATCGATGGAAAATTCGCATACAACAGATCGATACGATTGAGTAAGCGAGTGAGTGACCGTGAATTGATGACTGGGTGTTTTGACCTAAAAAGCAATTTCCTAACTTGCTCACTTATTCCTTGTTCCTCACTTGCTCATTCATTTTCTCACCAGGGTATGAAAAAAATCATGATTTGTTTTCAAAAAATAAAAAAAATCGGATTTTTTAAAATTTAAATAGGATTTTTATTAAAATAAACTGAATTTATTAAATTAACTGCTTATTAATTAAAACAAATCTTGTTGAACATTGAGAATTCATATTTTCATATTACCTACGCTACGAACTACAAGCAAAAAATACGAACACTAAAAATCTGTGTTTGTCTAACATGAAAGGTCGTTAAGCCTAAATGAACTTCATGTTTCAACACTTTTCTTGTATAGAAAAGTGCTTTTATTCATGAGCACCCCATCTCCGATCAAAGTGAATGTCTGGTGGGAACTCAGTACTGATGAAAACTTAGCATTTCGTAATTGACGAAAATCACAATAAATAAATAGAGCAAACACAAAATAAGTGAAGAAATAGCCTACTTTTTTTTCAAGAATTGATGAAAATTCTGTATAAACGAAGGAAATAATCTCCTACAATTGATGAAAACTCAGAATTTGCGAAAGAAATTATCATTACCGTAAGTGCCCGGTGTGACCGCATCTGTCGCACAACCCTAAAAACGGCTCTGCGCTATAACCAATTGAGAAATACTGCTCTGGATAGAGAGTTAATGAGTGAACGACTCGCTGCAGAGTTATGATAGTATCATAATGGCAGAAATCTAAGAAAATTGAATATTACAGACGAAGAGATTGTAAACATTCCTAAGAGCACAGCTATGTACAGCTATTAAAAACCACATGGATGAACTTTCCAAGTCCAAATCAGCTAAATTTCACATGGACAAATTGTGAAAATACCCAAGATTATACCAAGCCAATACCAAGCTTAAAATTAATAGGAAAAAAACGTATTTTTCTTCGTGAAAACTCCAAAAAAAAACCCGCCTAGAATATTTTCGGGGAGAAGATCTGGAGAAGTAAATTAATTTTTTTATCTCCTAGAAAAAAACCAAATATCACGAGAGCATGAGAAGAGTTTTATCTATCACGATTTTTTTTCCCCTTGATATTTATAATGTATCCAAACTCTTCTTCCTGGTTGCTCGTTGAAATCCTATTCCCGACGACCCTTCGTTGTTTTTTTTTTGAAGCCGGTGTATATATAATATACTAGTAAGTGTTCTTGAGGGCGTAATAATTTGTCTGGCTCGTAGTCTGGGGAGGGCATCTGCGAAACTCTGATAAAAAAAACGGACATGTTATAACACGATATAAAAAAGCAAAAAAAAGTGCCGCCCGACCCGTAGGGGAAAGGATGAAAAGAAAGTGTTCTCGTCAGACTTCCACACCTCCATTAGGTCCATATCTATGCTCGTGTGTGATATAGCTGCTTACATGAAACGGTGATGTGGTATTATATACACATACAACACGTATTCTTGTTCTAGTGTTTTTACGCTTCAAGTCTCGTCATTCTCACCCACAATCTGGGAAGAGACCTCCGCGACACTGATCCGAAACCAAGATACCCCCCGAGTATCTCTCTCTTATTTTTTTCCTCCTATACTGGCTCCCTACCAATGAATATTATACAGGGAAGGTAAAAAACACCACTTGCTTCATCGTTTTTGGGGGATGTTTCCAAAGAAAAAAAAAACTATCACCATCCTTAATGAAGGAAAATTCAAAAGAAAAAAAAATAATTATGGTAATTCAAATGCTTATTGAATATAATTTATAATGAGAATATTATGAGTAAAGCGAGTTTTGTGTGCAATATTTGCATATAGTCATGGTTTTCTGCGTTCTAGTCACGTGAATATAATCATCGGGATGCTAATCACTAGAAAAGACTTTATGTATCGCACTGTGAATGTCGCTCCTATTGATTGGGAATTCACATACATTCAGGGCCGCAACTGGGGTGGGGGAGCAGGCGGATCTGGTGCCCCGTGAACTGGACCAGAAGGGGCGCCGAATTTACCTTCTTTACGTTCTTCCACATGCACGGGGCCTCAAAATTACAGCTTGCCCCTGGTGACAAAGTATATAGTTGCGGCCCTGCATAAATTTGAGATTTGAGTGAGCAAAGATAAAAGTAAGACACTGCTAAATTTGATTATGTTTGCTTTGAGAGTTGGGTATACATACACACTAGGCTACTCTAACGTGCCTTGGTAGCCCCCCCCCCCCAGATCAGACAGAGTGGGATCATATCAGACATGATGCGTTGTCCTCACTAGTCTGATGTTTTTAAGAGATGCCCCACTCCATCAGTCGATATGAAGCTATTAAGGTGCATACACACTACTGTTACGTGGCGTGGGACCACGTAGTAATGCTTATGATGTGAAATTCCACCCATCGGTCTTCTTTAGGTGAGTTCAGTGCCTTGATACGACGTGACGTGATAATGTGTAAGATTCGATTCTGACGAGTCACAAAGCGTGTCACGTCAGATTGTGGCATCCCACTTAATCCTGCGTTACGTCAACACGGTGTGAACGTATACTTATATAAGAGAATCATAGGTGAAATAATTTTATATCATACTCATTACCACGTAGTCCCACGTCACCTCAGATAAACTTATGTCATAGCGTGGCGGAACCAGTGCCATCTTAACGCAAGAACGTACACGTATGCCACATGTGCGAATAGGCCTTATGTCAAAGAAACTTAGTTACTATGTCTGAGAGTAACTATATTGTATGTAAACTGGAAGATAAATACTTTAAGCCGAGTAATGACTTCAACTTCCAACTTCCCTGAATATTTATAATTTTGAGTGTTTGTACGATTCCAACATGGTTCATATTTGGTAACGCTTCTATATTTGTAACTGTCCCCTCTCTCTTGCCGAGCGATGTCAGCAGTATTCTGGCCAGAGATCCTCACTCAGTCGGGATCATTGTTCCCCCGGGAGAGATGAGTTTTGACACCGGCAGCGCATTTTTTTTTATATGTACAGTATATATGCACTCACCTCTGGACTGTTGGTCGCGAGAGGAGAGAGTGAGGTAAAAAAAAACACAGTATCGCTAGCAGTAGGATAAGTGTTTGCCGCCCCCGTGGGTGTCGGGCCTGGATTCCCTTGTTCCTATACCTTGTACTCGCTCTTCTCCACTTATCCGACAATTCCAGCCGCCACGGTTCTCTAATCCTATGGGATGCTGCTGCTGGGGAACAACATCAGCAACAACAAAAAAATGCTCTACCCCAAGCTCTTTTTTTTCTTTATTCCACGATGAGAGCGTGCCAGAAATTATGCGCATTTTTTTTTTTTTACCCCCAGCTATCACGGCCGTAATTCCGTTTTTTTACTCTCCCATCTTTGTTTTCACGCATTAATTACGGGGATGAAATGGTAAATTGACGAATATCGGCTACCATACAGTGTCTGTGTATATATGTACTGGGTGTCCCATAAATTCGTAAATGCAGTCGACGACGCTTGTTGAATCACGGGTAATTTTATCATTTATACAAACATACAAATACAAATACAATGCCACAACAGGCAAAATGCCCAACGAGGTGGCTGAGAAAAAGTTGCCCATAATAAATATGGATGTCATATATTTCAAAAATATAGCAACCCAATAACAAATGCAATTAACAAAAATTTTAAACAATATATACACAATTGTATTGTTATCACTTTTGCAAGAAACGGAACGAACAAATTTCATAACATGGGAAAAAAATTCGTTTTTAGTTACAGGGACATAGGATAATGTTATCATTAGAGCCCGGATTATACGAAAATGCATAAGTGCGTACATAGGCGTGTGTTTTTTCTTCTTTTCAGGGGGGGGGGGGTGGTGATTACTTTTTTTTCCTGCAAAATAAAACTATTATTTCGGCTTGGGGTGTTAGAAGCCCAAAACCCCACTTTGAGTACGCCAATGAGTGCATATGCAACTGCATATTTTAGTAAGTTTTCTAGTAAATGCACATAAATGCATAAAATCGCGGAAATTTTTAAATGAATGAAAATTTTTAGCATTTTTGCCATTGATCGCATTGTACTAATGTTTGCAAGATTATTTTTGAATATTTTTTCCATTTTGTGATTTAATCAAATTTCTTAAATTTTCCTAATAAACTCTCCCCATTGAGTATTGCTCATTTTAGGGCATATTTTTAGGCATTTTTAAATGCATATTTTTGCACATACTTTCTTAGTTTTACTGCATATTTTTCTTTACTCTTACGTTAGGCCATACTTCAGTTCTTTTTATGCATATTTTTCATTTTTAGGTCATATTTTTGCATTTAAAATCCGCATTTTTTACACATATTCTTCTTTTTTGGGGAAACATAAGCATTTTTAAATGCATTTTTTTTTTCATTTTACATGTATATTTTCCAATATACCTATAATGTATCCACCCTAATAAGGCATATTTTTCATTTCATGCATATTTCGGTACTTTAAATACGTGTTTCAGCATTTTGAAATACAAATCTCAGAATTTTATGATTTTTTTTTTCGACACTTTCAAACGCCTTCTCCCCCACCCCCCATTTTTCGCACATATTTTCGATTTCATGGCATATCTCGACATATTTAAATGAAATCCCCTCTTTCGCGAGAATAATTTTATTCTCAAATTCTGTCGCGTGTTATGAAATGAATATATATTCCATAATTTGCAACATCAAAATTTACTCCAAAAACTTGAAGATGAAATATTCTTGGTGTGCATTTGTTTTGTATTTTCACCTGTATTGTGTATGTACATTCATATTTAGTATATAACTACTTTTCTGTTTCCTCTGTCAGGCCATCCGCTGTACGGCTCCAAGTTGTTGTTGCGACTGTTTCACTCCATGCAAGTCTCAAATACGCACCTGTGGTGGTTGTGGTCACGGTTGGGTCAGCCATGGTAAGTACTGTTTTCCTCTTCTTTTTTTTTTCTTTCTTTCTTGCACCATCCAAAGTGGGATTTTCGGTAGATTTCCAAGAAAAACTTCAGCATTCGGAATTAAAAAATTTTAAAAAATAGATTCCTATTGAAGCAGCGATTTCTAGCAAGTATTGCCATACGAATTGACAATTTTTATGCCGAAGCGTCTTTTTAGAGAAACTTTTTCAGAGCTTTATATAATCATTTTTTTTTTTTAGAATTCTAGTCTCAATCCCCTAATACGCTGGGAATATAAATAGGTTGAGTTATTGCGGGATATACAGTCGATGCCGCCTATTAAAAAATCATAGATAATATTACCATTTGGGTATTGTTGTCACTTTTGCAAACTGTTTGGGTCACTCCCATACCCTTACCCTCTCTAGGTCACTCACTCACCTGGTCCCTCGCTGTGTATGGGTCACTCTTTTTGGTCACACTTATTCTCCGACACCCTCTACGTTACTCACTAACCTGATCCCTTGTTCTCTAGGTCACCTTGTGGTCATTCACTAAACTAGTTCTTCGCTGCCTAGGGAGAGGCGTATATATGGTTTTACCACCTGTAGGGGGGGGGGGGGTACACAAATTTTGCGACCATTCATTCCTCAAATTTCCCGCCTCCTTCGAACTTGTCGCCCTTCGCTAAAGCCCTCTAAGCTCTATTCTTCAGATTCCGACGACGAACTGTCTTCCAACAATCTCAGATTACCACGTCTCGCTCGACTAAACGAAATGTATGCTCACCGTACTAAAAAACGGAATTTTTCGGATATACTTATCATTTGTTTATCGTTATCAGAAACCTCGAATCCAAAAAATTTGATCACGCTAAACTGCTTGGATTTTATGGAAATCTCTTTTCTTTATTTAAAATTAAAAACACCTAAAATTAATTCTAAACCTTAAATCGAAGAGTTTCCTCTCGGAGATTTCCAATATTGACGCACTAAAAAAATATTCAGAGGATCATCTTGACAATTTTCGAAACAGGGAATAAGCCAATTGATTTCATTAACAAAGATGAATCGAGAAGAATTATCTCTCGACGATCTGTATATATCCCGACTACCCAGATTTTGAAATTAAATCACTCTCGAAAACGTCTCCGAGGTAGAGGGAAAAAAATACGAGCTTGTCATATCTGCTGTGGTTTGCTTTTTTTTTTCATAATCAATCTTTCATCGGACGGTGTGTTGCCACTCTGTATTACATAACTGAATAACGGAATAAGAGTGGTATATTGCATTATAATTCATTAACCGTTGGTCGATCAGAACAAAAATGTCAAGAGTGTCATGGCAAACGGCCAAGAATCGCTCTCTTGTTCGAAGAGAAGGTTTGGTGCGCACCTAATCAGGACTGTATGTAGAGTCTTTTTGTTGAATTGACACGCAATATATCCGCACCCAAAATGACAAAGCGTATTTCTGTGCTGATTTCTATGAAATAAAATACCCTCAAAAGAAAAATTTGCAACTAGACAATTGGGTGTTGATGTCAAGAGCTCGGGAATAATACCCAGGAAATGCGATGTGTGAGAAACGTCCAACGTGAGAGTCTTCCATATTTATTCTAAAACTAATGTTATAACCCCCCCCCCGCCAACGATGGGATCCTACGTTACACCTTTAGCTTCTGCCTCCCCCCCTCACCCCGTGTGTTCCAGCACTCCCCCAAAAGATGATATCGCCCACTTTGGGAAACACTGGTCTCTAGTCTATTGCAACATTTCTCAACATCTTTCCGTCCATGGCCACTTTAGACATTTTTTTCCTAGTGGGCCCCCCGTTTTATCCAATGTCCGGACTCCCTACCTATAGAAATTTTTTTTGGGTAAATATATGCTAAAGAAGGATTTTATAAATAATATCGTTCTCCGGATTCCTCGGCTATAGTTAAGTGAGCTACTATCTCAAGGAGGGTCTATGCTGGACCGACTCAATATCATAGGCCTCTGAGAAAAAGTGATGTTCTGGAGGCCTGTACTTAGCTGGAAGCAACATACATACGTACTTACTGCCGAGAATATCTCATTGCATCATACTTGATCATGTAGCAGTGCCGGCTTAAAGCATGGGCACAGGGGCCTCAAGAGCAGAGGGACCTCGTGAAAGAAAGATCTGGATCAAATTTTCGAGAGGAAGCATGTTAATTGGTAGCCAGTCATCTCTAGCCAGGTAAGGAGCCTCTGAAAAATCACTTGGCCCGGAGGCCCATGATGCTCTTAAGACGGCCTTGTCATGTAAGTAGTATAACCCTGTGTCACACTTCTTTTAATTAGCATTTTCTTTTCTAAAATATGCGTAAACGTATTTCTAGAGACCCTCAGGTTTGAGATTGATTTTAGACACCCTCAGGTGTGAGATTGAAGCCAGAAACCCTCAGGGTTATATCACTTATGTATTCCCCTCCCCCTTGAGGTGTCTGAGCTATTCTGGAATGGACCTATTTGGGCTTCTTTGATGGGACTTCTTGAGCTCTGGTCAGGGAAACTTTTTGAGTATATTTTAATCTTTAGTGAGATAAGTCAGGGAACTTTTTGAGCTTTGGTCAGGGAAAGTCAGACAAATGATCTAGCAGATTTTGATGAAAACCCTGATTGATTTTTTTTTTCATTCGTGGCCTCAGAATATCCCAGGACCGCAAGGAGACCATGTGTCTTCAAGTAGAAAACCACCAGTGTATTGCACAGCCTCAATAGGAAAAAAAAAATCTATTATTCTTCATAAACATTATCTCTCTGAAAGATTTTTTCCACCACCAATGAATAGCCGCGGCTGTTTTCATAGGCAAAAAATTGATCCGTGTGAAATGTTTTCGTTTAACTAGACAGACGCTCAGTGATTTATAAGATTATGGTGTTTGAAAAATATATATGGTATAAATCGAGGATATTAAAAAAAAGGAAAAAGAGATGGGAAAAGCAATGACAAGAAATGACATTTTTGATTAATGAATGTTATGGAGGGTTGTGTTGGCGAAAGAGAGAAATGACTGAACGACTGACCCGACCCGCTTGTCGAGAACGGCTCAATCATCTACGGCTTACTTTCACCTCCCACTTTATAACTCTTAGGTGATCAGTATATACTTTATCACTTACTTCTACCCTCTGCTATATATATGGAATTTACTTTTTTCATTTCGCCTCACAAATCAATGCTACGACTCCTACCCGGTACTTATTTCGTTAGGAGTTATGACGCCTATTTGTCATCCAATCAGCCGTGTCCTTCTGCCGTGGTTTTCTCACTGAAACAAACTTGTGCCAAGTCATATAAGAACTATATCGACTGCTAACGACGTGATCGGTATATGAGCTAGAAATTTGATCCGATCCCTTAATAATTTGTCCTGGGGAAAACATACTTTGACTCAGCCTCTTGTCACGGGAAGCAAAAAATATGTATCTCATCATGACTATGATGGATCGGTGATGAGAGGCTCTTTCTGGTCCTTGTGTAAGTTTTGGAATATAACGGGATCGATGGGGACCACATAGAGACATACTTTTGTCCTGTCAAGCTTTCACAGAAAAACGTATAAAAAAAAATTATAAACTTTTTTTTCAAGAGAGTCATCTTCCATTTTTCAAAACAAAAACTCTCCTTCAGAAGAGGAGACCCTTCGATAGAGGTGAATTATAATGTGTAGGAAAAATTTCCGCACCAGAAAAAGTAAACCTTTATAGGGACATGGCTACTTTGTTGAACACAACATGTTCTTCAATTTAGACCAGCATAATGTAAATTTTTAAGCGCAAGTGGTTGGTTGCCAAAAACCAGCGAGTACGAAATCGGTGCTCAAATGCTGAGCACTCTTCGGTGACCGCAAGCAACCGGGGGAATATGCCTCCCTTCTTTGGGGACATAAACGGTGCTCGCGTGACTGAAAAGACGTCGAAAACAGGTGATCTATACCAGGATTCAGACAAGGGGAAAGATTGAAGATCTCTTGCCTGTAAGTCCAATGCATAGACCCTATTATGGGGGTTGGGGTTGACTGCTTCAGTCCAGGGGGCCAGAGACGATTCTTATCACTTTTTTTCACAACTTACTAATAAGGGGGTCCCCGTGAGAAATCTGACCCGGAGTTTATCCAAAATTCCAGCCTATGGATTTTGCTACTGTATTTGAGAGCCTTATGGCCCAATGATCACCTAGAAACATAACTTTTCAAACTACAAATTTACTAAAACATCTCTTCAATAAGCAGAAAAAGCTCCACGTGAAGAGTTCTAGCTTGAGGTCGCTCCAGGATGTGGAACCCTCGAAAAATTCTCAGTGATTTTATTGGTGGAACTTATATATACTTTCGTTTATCAGTATAATTCGTAATTCCTTTTTAAAATTTCGGAATATTGTAAATAAAAATCTCTCCGTAAAGAATAAAATAACTATATTGAGAGAAGGGGATTCACACAGGGCTGGAACCCTGCGACCCGCATGAATGTCATGGTTTTTATGCTATGGATTTTTTTAATTGAAATTAAAAACTCCTATCCGGTGGGACCACCAGTAATAGGGTCCATTATCCTAGGTGTAGGGAAATCAATACCATATCCGAATAATCGAAATCATCATAAAATAAATAGAATTCTTCCTGAAGTGATTTTTTTTTCAAATCCGATTTAAAACGACTTTGTTTCTCGCTCATCCACTTTATACGTACAAAAGAAAGCACTTCTTAAGAGACCCTTTGAAAATATTCACTTCTAGAAGAGAATAGCTTTTTTTTTTTTAATACTTTAGTGAGTCTCTTCTCAACTTCCCTAGCAGAGAGAGATAGAGGGAGACCATCTCCAGCACTTTCCTTAAGAATAAAAAAAAAAATTTTCGGAATTTATATTTTTTTATTCCACCAGCAAAAGAAGACTTCTCCGTGGGCAAGATGAGTGTCTCCCATGTGGACAATTTGACAGGGCATTTTCGGAATTCAGATTTATAGCTCGAAAGAAGCTTCCTTGCAAATCAATTTTTTATGCTGCAGCTCGGATGGAACGACCCCCAAATTGACAGCGATGGACTTTGAAAAAAAAATAAAAATAAAAAGTATATAAGGTGGAGAGAACACGGAAGCGGAACAGAATTTTTTTTTTTTTCTATATTATTTTAGGATAAAATAGAAGATGGTGAAGCGACCACTACTACATCCAACGACGACGTCGCTGTATAAGTGTGTATGAGGTGGTTTTTTTTTTTCAATCGGCCCTTCTTGTATTTTCCACCTCATCCTCATCTTGGTGGTCCCCGAAGAATTGCTTTTGCCGACGTTGTTTTTGTGTGAAAAAAGGAAGAGCCCCCGGTAGTGGCATTACTTTCAATTTTTTTTTTCTTTTTTTGTTCCACCGACGCGAGTCTTTCCTCTTAAAATTGAGCTGCCAGCTCGCACGGAACTAAAAGCTCAACCAGCAGTAAATGCCCACTTTTTTGCTTTTACAATGCACCGTCCCTTTATTTACCTTTTTTTTTAATACATTATAAAGAGAGTTTCCACTTTCTTCAGGGTACCATACTGACGATGTTAGTCTCGTGAAAATTCGTGCAAAAAAAATGAACTGAAGCGTTATGTAGTGTCTGTTATGAGCGTTCAAACGACATCGAAGAAGCAGTTTAATTTTTGTCGAGGAAAATGGTTGAAGGGGATGCACTTTTTTTTTTTTAATCGTATCGTTTTCTTTTTTTTGGAAACAAATGCAGTGAAATCTCTCGATATAACAATACTCTGTGGACCAAGATAAAATATCGTTGTAGAGGAATTATCATAATATCGAGAGGCAGCACTGTCGTCACCTAATTTGTGCTTTTGTTGACATCTTTTATAAATCTGCAATTGTTATTGCCATCACAAAATGTGCTGAAAAGTTCGAGTACTAACGAGTAATAACGAGTCTCACAATAACGAGTGGTTGCAAGTTATTTTCAAATAGCTAATGTTAAAGACACAAATAATATTCTGCTAAAGCTCGTTGAAAATTAGGAAGCATTCGTTATAACGTCACAAAAAATTCTCAAAAATTCCAGTTTTTCCTTCTCTATTTTCAAGAATTGATTATGATGACTCTCATCATACGCACATGCTCCTGCTAATTACTCTGAACTATTTAGAATAAAGAATGTACACAGAAAAGTCCAATTGTTTTAACCCACTCTTAATATTTTTGGGTTTCTCCCTATACACATGAGTTTATGTGATATTATTCGACTTTTGTCTCTTCCAATGACTAATAGACGACAGGACCAGAAATTTAAATTTTAAGTCGTTTCCGAATGACAGTGTGCTGAAAAACTTTTAGATCAGCAGAAAAATGTTGAAGACTCCATATACAGCCATGGAAGCAAGCAGTGTGATATAGTAATTAAGACTTTCTAAATGTGATATAGTAATTAAGACTTTCTAAATGTGATATAGTAATTAAGACTTTCTAAATGTGATATAGTAATTAAGACTTTCTAAATGTGATATAGTAATTAAGACTTTCTAAATGTGATATAGTAATTAAGACTTTCTAAATGTGATATAGTAATTAAGACTTTCTAAATGTGATATAGTAATTAAGACTTTCTAAATGTGATATAGTAATTTAAGATTTGTGATTGTTCAGTTGGTCGACTAAATCGCTTTGATAATACGAAATTCTATGTAAAAATATCTTAATTATAATTAACTGCTGTAAGACCAAAAACTAATTTCATGACATTTCATTTTTATCATTTCCGTTCATTCATTAATATTAGAACGAAACGATCTAAAATACGTTTTAATCCCGATAAAGTAGCAATTGTTTACAATTTTATATTTATGACAGGGCAAAAAAATGGAAATTCGTTTATAACGAGAAGTCCGTTCACCACGAGAAATGGGAAATTGATTGATTGATTAATGAAATTCATTTAGATGTATTGCCCCCTGTAAAGAAGTTTACCGCATTTCACTCTCGTGTCTTACACGGAAAGTGGCAATACCAACAACTTCATCAATACTTTCGGTGATCATCTGGTGCTAAACACCGATGTTTATTAGACGCCCTCGAAAGACCAGAAACAAGTGACGAAGTCAAAATGAAATTCAAAACGATTTTGAGCGAAATATAAGAAAATATATAGTTGCAGCGTTTCACAAAATCTGTTAAAAAATATCGCAATAGAGAGATTTATCATAGTAGAAGGATATCATTGTAGCCAAGTTGCACTGTAATTTTCGAGTTGATAGATAGCGGAACTCCTCTCCTGTATAAAGATAATTTTATCTAATTTCTTGTACAGTCGCTCCTTATTACGATCCCCATCGCTCAATCACAAACGTACTTTATATCGAGAAGACAGCATATAGCATCAGGACCCAACTCTCATATGAGGGAGCCCCTTGGGCGAAGCAGAAATTATGAGGGACTCCTGTGGCTAAGGTCGAAGATTTTTCGATAGACTTTTATAATATTTCGTTGTTTAATGGGATTCACTTTGTGTTTGCTGTTATTATAATTTGTATTTATCTTGTTAAAAACATGCCCCCCCCCCGCCATCGAAGCGTGGGCCCGATGCGGTCACGCCACAGAGTAAGAATAATATATCTATAAATTTATATCTTTAGTCTATGGGTCACGCCTGTCTCATACGGATGAATAGTATATCAATAAAAATATCCTTTGTCATTGTTGCGTGATCTCAAGATTCTGGACCCCTCACATCTCGAAACGGAGCTGCCGTGCCAGAATTTAGCATGGATTTATTTCTAGTAAATTTTAATCTAGAAGACACAACAAAAATAAAGATGTCCATCTGGGGGTCCCAGATTCAAGAGTTCATTCAACCCCCCCCCCCGCGCCCTTCATATATGTAGACGATGGGTGGATTATTTAGTCGTATTTGTTTCTCACAGGAATTGTATGAACATAATAGATGAATAGTGGGACATCTACAAGCAGCAATTGATACAAAAACGTCTTTGATTTCATGCTTCTCACGAGGGAGTTTACCACTTCCTCGGCCTAATTCAGTCCTTATACTCTTTGTGGATCCACTCCTTAAAAGCTGTTCATGAATCCAGTCCTTTAACTCAGTTCCGGACTCTGCCACGCTGGACGAGATCTCAGCAACGGAATAAATCCAGTGACAGAGTTCTGTCATTTGTTCATTCAGTCCTCGAACTCTTTGTGAATTCGGTCCTTAAATATTTTGGAAACCAGCGTTTAAGCTCTTTGTGTGAATCCGGTCCTTAAATTGTTTGTGAATCCGGTACTCTTTGTGACGCCAGTCCTTAAACTCCTTGGGAATTCATTCCTTAAGCTCTTTGTGAATCCAGTCCTTAATATTCTTGTAAATCCAGTCCTTAATATTCTTGTAAATCCAGTCCTTAATATTCTTGTAAATCCAGTCCTTAATATTCTTGTAAATCCAGTCCTTAATATTCTTGTAAATCCAGTCCTTAATATTCTTGTAAATCCAGTCCTTAATATTCTTGTAAATCCAGTCCTTAATATTCTTGTAAATCCAGTCCTTAATATTCTTGTAAATCCAGTCCTTAATATTCTTGTAAATCCAGTCCTTAATATTCTTGTAAATCCAGTCCTTAATATTCTTGTAAATCCAGTTTTTGATCTGCTTGGGACACCAGTCTTCAAGCTCCTGGGGAATCCAGTCCTTAAGCTTGTGAATCCAGTACTTTAAGGACGAGAAAGAAATATATTTCTACACACGTGCAAAATTTCAATCGCTTCACGATTGATTTTTACCAATTTTTAACTTCGATCAAACGCTATCGATAAGGATGAAGTATATACCTCTGAAGATTGGACTCCGAAACAAAGATTATCGTATCATAGTGATTCAGGGTGTCGTTGTAGTGCTCCGAGGCATTCAGATTTCCCTAGGATGCCACGAACTTTAAAAGTTTGGAAAAACCTCCATTTTGACCACTTGATCGCCAACTAAAAGTTGAACTGAAAGATTAACATGCATGACAATGATGTAATGGAGGAGGAGGATAGCGCGAGTTATTTCCGAAACACAAGAACATGATGTTCAAAATTATGCCTCATTGTATCAGGACCATTGGATATTTTGTTCTCATTTTTCTCGATCTCGAATAAAAAAAAAGAAGAAAATCACCCAGGTATGCATACACGCCATATTTGGGAGGGGGGTGGGGGGTTGGTCCCGGTAACAAACACGGCTACTTCTTGTCGTTGGTGTGGTACAAGTAAGTAGTACTTTAGACTCACACACGCAAAGAGAACAACACATACACACACTCAACCCGAACCACGTGCTGTTCGTTTCCAACATCACGTCTACCTGCAAAGAGCGGAGCACATGAGGTTTCGAATGACGGCGGTCATTTATTTTCCGCCCGAGCCCTTGTTAAAGCACATACAAAAATACAAAAATGGAAACCGAAAGGAAAGGAGACGAAGGTCTTCTTAAGTGAACCACGAAATGGCACTCACTCACTCCATTAACTGTTTACAGCATTTAACCATGGCTCGAAAAGTTGCTGAGTTATGATTTCTACGCTCTTTCTCTCTGTGCTCTGAAGAGACTTTGATTCAGAGCGCTGCCGCTTGTTGTTAATCATCTACTGTTAGAGGAAGTGTTCGCTATTCTTTAGAATGAATGAATTTTGGCTTTAAATGGTGCTAGGACCCGTAAGATCATGCTGCGCCAAAGAAGAGGCACATTCAGACACCAAGTATTTTAAATTCACAAAACTTTTTAAATTCTCAGAAATATGTAACGCGCTTAATTGGATATATATGACTCTTTCCAACTAATAAATTACGCTTATTGCGGGATGTATCTATCTTATATATAGACCGTGAATCTTTTACATTGATCTCTTACGAGCAACGAAGCATTTAAGACAAGGGGTTCGCAACCTTCAGACCGTCAAGGTGTTCAATCCGACCCGCAAAAGGTGTTCCTGTAGAAAGTTATCAATACACATAACACGATAAATACCTAAGCTGACCATACTTCCTCAGTGACAATATGAGAAATCGCCAAAAAAGAAATTGTGAAATACAAGAAAGTTGCCGATTACAGTCAAAAAAATTGTCCAAAACAAGTACAGTTGCCAACTATCGCTAAAAATGCGGAAAGTCACTAATAGCGCAAGTCGCAATAATAATGTAAAATGTAATTCACCACAAAAATATGTATGTTTATTAAATATGTAAGACGAATATAATTATGTGGAGTCATAGTTATCACAATATAGTTTATAAGTCATAAAAATAATCTTAATACTTGATTTAAAAATTTAGATAAACCTCGTTGAAAATAAGATTAAAAAAACGGGACGGTGAAAGTTACAGGAACGTTCCGTAAAATACGGGTCTTATGGTCACCATATGCATGTATGTTTCTGGCCCGTGGGCTGAAAATGTTGTGCGCCCCTGATCTAAGATGATGTTAAACTTTTGAGATGTATCGATCAAATCCTCAATTGAACAACATATTCAACTTGCATTGAAGAATTACCGTTATGCTTATCTGAATCTCATCATACGTAAGAGGGTTGCCAATTGGTGCTCTCCCTCTGATGATGAGCATGACCGGTACTCCCGACTCGAAAAATGTTGAAGAACCCTGATGAAGATCATTCTTTGCATATCCATTTGACCAATACAAATCATTAAGTTATTTAATGTAGTGATTTTGTCGCCAAGAGCTGTGCACACCCAGGGCCACCTTAAAGCAGAGGGGGCGAGGGAATTATGATGATGATGAGATCTATTATACTATCATTTTCTAGAATAAATATGTAAATAGGCAGGAATGTAGAGGGGCCCCCAGAGCATCTTTTCTCGAAAGGCCCTTGATGCTGTTGGACCGCCCTCCACTACGCCAACACTGCTTCCAGTAATTGAACGAAATTGCGTATGCGTATGGGACTTACATCGCCCCCCTTATACTGTATATTGTACCGTAACTATAAGTGTGTGTGTGTGTGTGTGTGTGTGTGTGTGTGTGTGTGTGTGTGTGTGTGTGTGTGTGTGTGTGTGTGTGTGTGTGTGTGTGTGTGTGTGTGTGTGTGCGTGCGCGCGTGTGTGCGTGCGTGCGTGCGTGCGTGTGCGTGTGCGTGTGCGTGTGTGTGTTGCGGTAAATGTGAAAATGCGGTTATTATGTATACTTATCAATCATTTTCGCAAGTTTGATAAGTTTCTCTAAATTTATCACTTTCACCAGCGATTATGCATAGTGCCCAAGCGTCGCGTCGTTGGTGAACAAGCTAAATCGTACTATACGATTCATGATAATTCATGTGTGTATTATGTCATAATACCGGGGTAAAATCGTAAAATTCATTATCATTATGTATGGTCCGACTAATTAATCACACATACCAGAGGAATTTTTTTCATATTTATCAAATTCATATATTACACTATATAGGGCAGCGTTCCCAAAGTGGGCAATATCACCCCTGGAGGCGATGGAAAGAGTCCAAAAGATCCAGGCGGTAAAAGATCCTATGGACTGACTTCAGCTAAGGGGCATTGGGAAGAAAAGAATTTTCAATGATGGAACCAAAAGTTTGGGGAACTATGCACTAAGGCATTATACGTAATCACAGATAAAGGCGATAAATTTCAAGTATTTATCAAATTTACCAACGACGCTTGGGTATTATGCATATTCGAAGAAAAAAGTGATGAATTTATCAAACTTCCCAAGACGATTGGTAAGTATGCATAATAACCGGTCATTATATATAATAACGGATTTTTCACATTTACCGTAACATATATATATGCACAACGATGTGTACTCTTTATTACAGTATTTTAATTTCCCCCAGCATTATTGGATACATTTTGAGTACCAATGAATGTACCCCCGCGGGTACGCGTACTACAGGTTTGGAACCACAGCTTCAAGAGATATCAACTTTTGAATCAACTTCTAAAGATCCGATCAAAATAAGATTGTCTCTGAAAGTGACATTTACTTTGTCGCAACCGGCGGTGTTCCGGGAAGGTTGTTGTTAATTGTACTTAATACGCCGTCGTGTCACGATGAAATCGTCCATCAGTCTCGGCCAGTGTCCTCATATATGCTAATTGGATGATGGTTCTTACTTTGATGACTTCCCCTCGGGGAGACATTTGAGAGAGTTGTGTGTGTGCATGTAAGAAAAAAATGGTTTGGTTGGTTGAGTTGAGAGGTCTTTGAGCCTTTTTTTTTTTTTTCAACAGCAAATTAAAATAAAAAGAAAAGAAAGAGCCCTACATCGGAATCGCTTTTTTTACAGTGTCTTTGGCCTGCCGATAGGTCGCTGTAAGAGCCGAGGTTCCCCGCCAAGACAACTTCCTGTGGTTCGAAAAACTGTTGCGTACGATCCACAAAATGTAGAAATTCGAATCGTAAGTTATTTGGACCGCTGGCAATTTACTCGGGGAAGGAAATACGCATGCTAGTATTGAATGAACAGTTGGGGGCGCCATTCACAACAGACATGCATGCGAGGCAACATGTTTTCTTTCGTCTTTCTCATCTGAACACGTTTTCCCGACGTTTATTCGTTACTACCAGAGAAAAATGAGGGGTTGTTTTTTTTCTTCTCTTTCTTTAGAATCTCGTTTTTCCATTGATAACAAAAAAAACTCGAGCGAAATCATTTTTCTCTCATTTCTCTCTGAATAAAATGGCGAATTTATAAGTATAATAAATGATCCCAACATCATGTATCAATCATCAGCACATCTATATTCTGTACAATATATAATGCTAACTACTTCATCAAAATTCTACCTATTGGAACAGGAATTTTACGAAAAACATTTTTTCCCCCTTGTGAAAATTTGAAATATCTCGCTGCCCCCCTGCAAGATTTCACTACGATTTCGACGACCGCATGCTCACTTTTGTCGATAAAATCAAACCTATCTCCATTTGCAATGTATATTTATCATAAAAAAAATTGAAGAATTGTTACGAATTATAAGATCGACTACACACACCCAGATGACGATCAAGACAAGTTGATGCTCCTGCTAGAAAAACATTTTTACTAGCGTCCTCTTCTGTTAACTTGAAACACTAGTTTCTGTATTCATGCATATCATAGTAGTACGTTTATCTCTTATTTGGGGGGGGGGGGGATTCATGCTGCAAGTTACTATTTCTGTAAAATTCATAATAACTGAGCTCAATTATAGAGAAATTTTATGCAGTTAAATATCGGTTAATGTAATTTTTTTTTAATATCATATACTAATCATCGATATAAAATATCTATTAGTTCCTGTGAAGGTGGCTAGTAACTCCTGGGCTGAAGCTGTACTTTACATCACCATCTCTATTCCTTGTATCAACCGTCGCTTCAATGCACAGCGATGATAAGGGAGGGGGATAAGAGCTGTTAAAGTCTCGTACGGCACCCCGATATGCCAATGAAGGTTAAGAGGGCGTGTGCAAAAACAAATTTGATTTTTCATCTATTTCTGACTTTTAGATGATATTTTCTTGATTTTACACTTATAAATTTTGGTGATTTATATATATATATTTATACTTTCTATCATTTCTTTTATCAAAAAAGATCAATTTCTCATTAATTTACACGGTTCTTGATCACTTTGATAGGTTGCGCCCACTTATAATGAAATCCGATAAAGTGAAATATCGGCTAATAAGATGTCTGTTCTGCCTTCGAAAGCCTTAACCACTGAAATAACATTTTAAAACTTGGGATGCGCGTGGCAATATGTATATTTCGTAATGCTTATCCATTCTGTTTGAAATTTAAAAAACAGGTCTGCCCCTCGCGGGCATACGTTTTTTTATACGCCAATACGTTCGCTTTGTTAGTTGAGGTGAGGGCATACACAATCGAGACTCAAATTTACTTAAAAACGATTGAGCGTGAGAGGGCAATCTACCTACACACAAGTTATCCCCCTACCCCACCATAAATCACATTGAATGTTTATAAATCTGGGGATACCATCTTACAATTCTAAATGCAACTGTAAAACTTGATAGCCCGCGGATTTCATTGAGAATTTCAATTTGGCCCACTATGTCCCTGAAAGGCTGTTATAAGACAAGTATTTCTCATAGGTTTTTTTTTTGTATTCTTTGGTTTCTATCTTCTTCCGCTGAAAGACAGTACTTATCTTATTATCTGTAAGTTGACGTAAGAAGGGTTTTTCGGTTCGATATGCAGTTGTTCACTGACCTACTGTAGTATAGTCTGTAATGAAACGAGATCAAAGTTAGGCAAGCGACGCAAATCCTGCGATTCTCCTCCTCCTGTCGTGTCTTGTCATCGAAACGCCTCAGCGACGTCAACCCTACTGCAAATTCGAAATTACTAGCATAATGCATGGTATGTGGACTGTCGTCGTTATGATATGAGTTTCGCAAAGGTCATCACTGCATGACGAGAGACCATCGGTGGGACGTGCATATAGCTCTGCGTACTGTGACGTCTCGCATCGCGTACGAACTCCAGGAGACATGCTTCCAACACGCCACCGGTCACAAACTGTGTACAAAAGTGAATCTGTAATTTGTTCTGGCTCATAAAGAAATGACTATAAAGTTATTTCTCATTGGCCGATCTTTTTCTGCGAGGCTCTTCACACACTTTCAGAAATAGTTCAGATTTTCGGTTGAATATCAAAGGCTGTTTTTGAAACATTTCAACGTATTCCGAATTCACACGTGCATCTACGATCTTCGATCCAGATACATTTGTAAGTGGCTGCCGAAGACTAAATCTTATGGCTGAGCAGTTTTTGTTTTCATTTCTTCCAACATAGCTGAATGAACATTGAACATGTTGTCGAGGATTAGTTTATATTCACAAAAAAAAAAAAAAAAGTCAGAGCTTGGATTTTTGGCATATGACGTTAGAAGGCGGTATCATGCTTGTTTCACAAAGAAGGGCGGGTGGATTGACCCTCCTTCTCGTTTGGATACTTTACGGGTATTTGATGCGTAGGTTTCATTCATGCTTGAAGAGTCGTCGTTGTCTGGGAGGTCTCCGAAATGCGAACATCACTAAACTCCGCCATCAATAAAAATTCACACGGTATAAAAAAACCAAGCAAAAAAGATTGATTCGTGATAATAGGAACATGAGTTCATGGTTCTTTTTTTTTAAATTCTTTTTCGTCTCAAAAAGCACTTCTGGACAATAAGAGCAATTATTCATACGTACAGGGTGCAGCAATTAAGTCAGTGTCGGGGATTCAAAACAGGTTTCACCACACAACTTTCAAAGGCATGTGTTTTGACATTGCGGCAATCTCCCAGGTGCACTTGTCATCACGCGATGTAGAGTGTCCTCGTAAGAAAATAGAAATTTCGCACCTTATTTATTCTCTTCTCCGCAACTGATTCCGACGAGAACATTCCTGACGAATTGCAATTTTCAGACTGTTGATGCCCGGCAGAATATGAGTGAAAACTTCAGCTGGTCGTTATCAAATGTCTGGCGAAACTCTTGCTGTACGTTCCCATTTGTCATTGAGTCACAAGAAACCTAACCAACGCTCTTGGTAACCCGTCATAGGGGCCTCGGAAGTGTCGGCTTGAGTATTATGCAGGAAATTTTGATTTCTGAAAATCAATCTTGGAAGTACTCTGTCCCATGCCAGCACCCATCTGCTCTGATATTTTAGTGACCTCTCTCTCATAACCAACACAAGTAGTATTACCGATGAAATAGGTCACATTAAATATCGTACCCAATCTTAATAGCTCCGTGTGCCCTTCCCCCCCCCCCCGACAAAAAAAGATGTTCTGATGTCCTTCCCTACCAGACGGGAGATACCTGCTTAACAGTTTATATAATTAATCTCGAAAGTCATATCGCCAGATACCTTTTCCTCGGAGTCCCCTATGCACCTGAGGGTCACGTACCCATACTTTAAGATGTCCCCCCTAAAATTACTATGTATATTTCACGAATTTATAAAATATTTTTATGATGTCTTCGGTTATAATATAACCAGCTCTGATTTACAATCATTTGAATCATACATAACATTAAACATGATTTAGGTTTTGGGGGGAGGGGGAATGGTCTTCAAACTTTTTAGAGTTGATAGCACCATATGTGAGCCCATTAGAAGAGCACCCGATATAGCAGTGTTTCTCAACCAACTTTTTTTTATGTCACAGGCCCCCCCGTAGCTGAGCTCAATGTCAACGCCGCCCCCACCCCACGTAAAATACAAAATGTGTATGTATTGCTTTTTATATCTTGAATATCATAAAAGAAATTGAAGTAATAAATTGCAATTTCACAATACAAAGTAGGGTCTACTCACCGACCCCCACGGGTGCACGGACCATAGGTTGAAAAACACTGCCCTATAAGAAATTCAAACTACTCGAGTAGCATAACTACTCAAGTCAGCATAACGGTAATTCTTGAATGCATGCAACTGGACTGTGTGGTGTTTAGTTCTTCAGTCGATCAACATGTTGTGAACACGAAATCGTTCACAGACATCGAGTACTCGTGGATGTTCCGGTGAGGGCCGCGGTGCTCACGAGCAACTGGTTGACGATACCTGACCGAAATTATTGCCCACGTTGCAGTTTCGCCGAATTTCTGCGGGTGAAATAAATTGAAATTTTTTCACGGTTACAAAATCCCAACATGAATTAAGAACTCAACAGCTATTGTTTTGAATCCCGAGGTTAAAAAGAAGAATGTGTGTGTACACCTTGAACATATTCCATGACAAGGTGCAATAATTCTTGGCCACTCCCACCGCTCGATGAAATATAGCTCTAACACACACAACGAGTTGCTCCGAGAGTGCGGCGGCCATTTGTCTAAAGTCTTGCATATCTTAAGGCTTCATTTGTCACGTTGTGTGAATAGAAACGCCAAGAGCTAAATTTGTCCAGGAAGAGTTATAAAAAAAAAGAGCTGGAGAAGATGAAGAAGAGAGGCGCACACATACGAGAGCCAAAACTCCATAAAGAAGCTGCAAAATTACGTTACACTTTACTCCCATTTTAATTTTATGAGGACAGAAGTGCAAAAGCGAAGGTGGAAGGAAACAATATAACAAACACCGTAAGCGGAAGCACGATTTCTCAAAAAAAAATAAAGCCAAGACGGTGCTCTCTCTCTCTCTCCGTCACAAGGAGAAAGATTAAGGAAAAAGGGTCATCAGGGTTTATTGTTGATCTCGGAAATTCCACGGGGCCAGCCAGCCAGCAACAGAAGCGCATATCTCCCAGTGCTCCCTTGTTCTATTAAAAAAAAAGTTCTCTTCATTCCCAAAAAGATTTTTTGAACAAAAAAAAAATGTTCTTTTGTATGTGACGTCATTTTTTCTCAACGTGAAAACAAAATCTTAAAAGAAATGTCAGACTCGCCCGTCCCCCCTCCTCCGAAGATTCAGTGGCGTACGACCTGTCTGCAAGAGACCTTTGGATGGCCTAAGAATTCCGCTGCTTTTGTTGGTCTTCACTGGGACTTAGGGGGGGGGGGAGACACAAAATGATGATCCCGGCTTTCTATTAACGTTTCGTTTTGCATGGGATTCCATTAATTTCGATTTGAAACTAACTGGTGAATTTTAAATATGCGAAGGGTGAATGCGCACGAATGTGAGATTGAGAGAAATTACATTGTGCATTTACAAATGATTATGACTTCATGCGAACGAACGGAATAACAGAAGCGCATATCTTTCCAGAACCGCTTCAGAAAGGAAGCGGTCTTTTTATAAAACAAAAGAGAAGAGCCAGCAACTGAACAACAGTCTTGAAAACTGTTACTGTATATCGGGGCATCTTTAATCAGTTGCTCGCATCATCAACCTGTAACTCGTGAGCACCATGGTGCTCCTCGAAGCACCAAGAGCGCTCAATAATCGTGTCGGATTCGTGCGCTCGCGAGCACTTGATTAATGCTTCAATTGAACACCCTGTAGAAATGGCATTCAATTATTGAAATTATGCAGGTATCAATCTATCAAAGTTGTGCCGTAAGGGGTGCTTTACGTATGATAATGGGTATAGACAATGCTCGCGACTCGAGAAAGGTCGAAGACCCCCTTGTGTTAAATGCTCATATTTGACTTCTCATATATGACTCGCAAATTGTATTTCGTAGCCGGTCAATTTGTCGCAATCAACTTGTCGCGCTCAACTCGTCGCGCATCAATTTGTCGCAGTGCCAATTCGTCGCGGTACAAATTCGTCGCAGAGCCAATTCGTCGCGATACAAATTCGTCGCGGTACAAATTCGTCGCGATACAAATTCGTCGCGGTACAAATTCGTCGCAGAGCCAATTCGTCGCGGTACAAATTCGTCGCAGAGCCAATTCGTCGCGGTACAAATTCGTCGCAGTGACAATTTGTCGTGTAACCAATTCGTCGGGACGTCAATTTATCGCAGAGTCAACTCGTCACGCGATCTGTATGTAGGTTTTTTTGTCTCATACGTGAAAAAATAAACATGAAGAAAAGTTTTTTTCCATCAAGAAATGCACACAGTTTACTAAATTTTTTTTTTTGTCATTTCGAAAAAAATCATCGAAATTACATCGAAATTAAAATTACAATTGATATTAATGTTTTATTATTTAATTATTGTAAATGTTAAAAAAATCATTTTTTCTATGATAAAATTTTAAAATTCTGTAAAAAAATGTCGGTGTTTATGATATTCCCCAAATTACAGTACAGCGGAGGCTGTCTTTAAGTGTAAACTTGTATCTGTCCCATGTGGAATCGAGACTCCCACCAACATTAACCACTACAGTATCTCCACAAGAACCTGAAATAATTAATAATTTAATTTAATTAATATTTCATTTTCACCGGATAAGCCACACTTGTCGCTTTCTCTCGAGATTTGCATTACTCGTAGCGAGGGGAGTTGGGGCGCACACCGAGATGATAAATTGCGATCACATACATTTTCAAAATTTAATTTGCACCGGATAAGTTGCTCAAGTTAAAAACTCAAAAAATCCAACCAATAAAGTTCATAGGTTACATTCGAGCAAATGCAACCGATAATCTTATTGGTTGAATTTTTCAAGTTTTATAAAAGGACTTTTAGAACACTTTCATAGTGTAATGCTAGCCTTAGATATATTGTCGGTAAAAAATTCCTCAAAGATGTATTCCCTACATGGCAGATACATATTCAATAGTGAATTAGGGCCATTCAAGTATTACGTGAGCAGATTTGCAGCCATTTTTGACCCCCTCCCCCTTGTCAGCAAAAATCAGCAAAACACTGACCCCCATCCCCTCCCCCGTCAGCAAAATTTCACCAGAAGCTTAGAATATTTCATATCTTCAAAAAGGGGTGGTTGATGACGTAAGCGACCTTCAACCCCCCCCCCCCCCGCCATCAAAAGTCAACAAATCCGAAACTCCCTCCCCGATCCTGACGTAATACTTGAATGACCCCTTAGGCAAATTGTGCTTTGGGATGGGCATTGATCCTAATTTATCATCTTGGTGTGTTCCCGCAACACCCCTCGCTGCGAGAAATGGAGATCCCGCCAGAAAGCGGGAGTGCGGCTTATACGGTGAAAATTTAATTTTGAAAATTTATTTTATCGTAATTTATCATCTTGGTGTGTTCGCCCAACGCCACTCGCTGTGAGAAATGGAGATCCCGCCAGAAAGCGGGAGTGCGGCTTATACGGTGAAAATTTAATTTTGAAAATTTATTTTATCGTAATTTATCATCTTGGTGTGTTCGCCCAACGCCACTCGCTGCGAGAAATGGAGATCCCGCCAGAAAGCGGGAGTGCGGCTTATACGGTGAAAATTTAATTTTGAAAATTTATTTTATCGTAATTTATCATCTTGGTGTGTTCGCCCAACGCCACTCGCTGTGAGAAATGGAGATCCCGCCAGAAAGCGGGAGTGCGGCTTATACGGTGAAAATTTAATTTTGAAAATTTATTTTATCGTAATTTATCATCTTGGTGTGTTCGCCCAACGCCACTCGCTGCGAGAAATGGAGATCCCGCCAGAAAGCGGGAGTGCGGCTTATACGGTGAAAATTTAATTTTGAAAATTTATTTTATCGTAATTTATCATCTTGGTGTGTTCGCCCAACGCCACTCGCTGTGAGAAATGGAGTTCCCGCCAGAAAGCGGGAGTGCGGCTTATACGGTGAAAATTTAATTTTGAAAATTTATTTTATCGTAATTTATCATCTTGGTGTGTTCGCCCAACGCCCCTCGCTGCGAGAAATGGAGATCCCGCCAGAAAGCGGGAGTGCGGCTTATACGGTGAAAATTTAATTTTGAAAATTTATTTGATCGGCGTACTGACTCTGCGACAAATTTGTACCGCGACGAACTGATTCTGCGACAAATTTGTACCGCGACGAAATGAGTCTGCGACAAATTTTCACCGCGACGAACTGACTCTGCGACAAATTTGTACCGCGACGAACTGACTCTGCGACAAATTTGTACCGCGACGAGTTTGTAGCACGACGAATTGACGCTGCGACAAATTGATTGCGACGAATTGTCGTGCGACAAGTTGATCGCGACGAATTGACCTAGACCCATTGTATTTCATCCTCTCTATAGTTGAGCAACAGATTTCAGAGCGACTTAGAAAAGCGGGGAAATGAAAAATGGTTAGAGAAAACGTAAAATGTTTAGCAAAAGTCAAGGAAATATGTAAAAATTTGATAAGAAGAGGAGAAAATTCTGTGAGGGGGAAAAAACTGATACGAAAAACACATTTGAGAGATTAAGATTTTTAATAATATTTTTTTGTTCAGGAGTTTTTGTCAGTAAAAGACATTGAAATTTTTCAGTTTTTCTTTTCCAGGAAACCTAATGAAACTTCTTGAAGTTTAGTCAGAGAAATGATCAAACAGATTTTGCTAGGAAAGCAGTTCAAATTGTATGCAAAGATGATCGAAATTAAGCTGATCACGTTGATTTGGGTTAGAGCATGTCTGAGTTTGCGTGTAGGCGATCTTTTTGTCCCTGAATGAAAAAAAATAAGTTAAGAAAATCACCCTTTCTCGATAGCACCGAAACAAATTTATCTTGTAACGAATAAAAATTTGCCGAAACAATTGTTTTATTGAAATTATTAATATTTCACCATTTTTAAAGCACTAAAATTTCTAAATTTTTTTGACTTCAAAAGTGGCTTGAATGTAGAATTATTAAACCAGACGCGCTGGACAAAAAAAAATTACATGAGGGCAATATCCGTGATAGACCACTTAGTGGTATCACGGATCCTCAAAATCAGAAATTGTATTGTATTAATTTAAACAAGCAAACATGGTTCGAAATATTTCGTACAGGATAAGAAGATCCGAAAAGCAAATCTAAGATTGTACTGCACCGTATCTAAGTGAGTCTTTATGCAAATAAAGGGATCCCAGTAACCTTGAAAATCAGGGAAATGAAAAATTGTATTGGCGGAAACATAAAAAGTAATTTTTTTTATACTTTCTTCAAAAAAGATGCGCTGGTGATTGGTAAAAACTTTACAACTGTCTCTATTACACCGAAAATTTATTCTTTAGAACTTCAGGGGTTCCCAAAAAAACTTCTTGATGATTTTTCTGACCAAAACTCGAAAATTTCCCTGACTTTTCCCCGAACAAAACTCACGAACAGAGAAAAAAATATATATGCTTGAAAAATCTCTTAACCTTCCATACCTTTTTCACAGAAATTTTCCCTCACTTACAAATAAATACAAATACAACGCCACAACAAGCAAAATGCCCAACGAGGTGGCTGAGAAAAAGATGCCCATAACAAATATGGATGTCATATATTTCAAAAATACAGCAACCCAATTACAAACACAATCACAAAAATTACAAACAATATATACACATGATACAATGCCAAAATATCGGAAAATATGCAAATATTTGCATATTTTCCTGATTTTTGCGAAATATTTCAAATTTTTCCTGATTTTCTCTGATAAATAGTTAAATGATGGAAATAAAACTTATAAAAATTGAATTTCGATTTCTGCTGATATTTTCTGTTATTCCATTTTGATACTGTGAATGTTATTTAATAATGCTATTTCAATTTCGAATCAAAACCGTGGAATTTTCGTTCTTATCAGACACCCTTCACAAAACACCCCGTACAGCAATTATCGCAAATTAAATTGAATTACATTCAATAATGATTCCATTTGAAATATCTGAAAATTTTCTGCTCCGAAAACATTGTTGGGGGCCGCAAAGTTTACTCGGTGTCGCTTATAGGGTAGAATCGCGAAAAAAAAAAAAAGACCCACCGATTATCCAACAAATATGGCTAAGGTTAAGTCCACAACCGCCTACCCTGTAATTTAGAATGAAAAAAAAGAGAAGAGAAGCTCTGATTTGAGGTGAAATGAAGCGGGTCACGTTAGATGAATACTGTCGCAACGTCGTGCAATTTCAAATGGGTTCAAAAATAAAAGAAAATCATCACAAAAGAGAGAAGAAAAAGTACTCAACAATGGATTGTTGAACACTGGCTTTTTTATTTTCATTTTGTATACGAAGCCACGCGAAAGGCCACGGAGGACCCAGCAATTCGCTCGGACCCACCGCATACAACAGCATGGCTCAGTGAGCCTCCTAAGTTTAAAAAAAAAAAAAAAAGTAAAAAATTATGCATAAAAGAGGACGATGATGCCACACACATAGATGACTGAACCAGAATAACAGAAAGATTGGGTTGGTTCAGTGTCAACTTCCTGAACAGAGGGACACACACAAAATACAATGAACGTTTCGAAATACACAGCCCTCGCTACATACGGTATAACATTTATAAAGAGAGCCCAGATTTGATATAATATAATTCATTCATGATGGAATATATAGGGAAGAAAGTAAAGAAATATGGGAAGGTATCTTTCTATTCATGATACAGAATGAAGAGGATCGAGGCAAGGTGCACGCCGTGAGCGTTTCATGCGTGCTTTGGGATATACTGCGGAATACATCTTTTTTTTTTTCGAATTATTTATAAAAGAATGATTTTCTAAACGTTCTACGCATATAAGCCAACGACAGGACACTTGAATGTATCCAATAAGAGTGGTAAATTGTCCCATGGTATTATGTCGGAACTTGGGTTATTCTCACACTCGTAACTCTACAATAGAGAGCACTACCCGAGGACAGACAGCTCTGCCAATCACATTTCCAAAGACTACTACGTTAATGGCCAGAGGATATGTTCAATGGTTTTTCAAATCGTGAGTATACCTACTATTTATTTAAACCTAAAATCAGAATAGAGCATCCACATGAAGATTGTAACGTGTGTATACTTGAAATATAGTAAAGTAAACCCTTCCATAACGGACACCTCTCGTCAGCAAACATTTTTGAAGCTAAAAGAGCGGGCTTCGATGTACAGGATTGCCCATAAAATCGCAAATACTGTGGTTTGAAAATTGATAAAAATTGAAGGAATCGGTATATTTGAATGCGACTTGCAAAAAAATTATTCTCAAGAAGGGGCACTCTTTCCTTGGTACAGAAAAAATATATAGTTTTTGTCGATAGAGGGCGCTGCAGGAAAGTTTAATACTGTTAAGGGGAAAAAGGGAATTCTGTGATTTTTTCTTTAGTGCAGTGTCTTCCATAGGTGAAAATTTGAAATAATTTTTTTCTCTATCAAAAAAAACAAAATCCCGCTTCATAAAAATAACTTTTTCGCAAAACCGCTTTCAAAATACCGATTCCTTCAATTTTTATGAACTTTTGAAATATATTTATGTTCATGAAATTATTTAAATGCCATGCATTTCACTTTGCGGACAAAAATTTTAGTCCCAGTTGTTTCCGATATCGAGAGGTTACAGTGTGTAAGCTAAATTATCGAATAAAAATTGATTCGGTGTCGATCAAAACCTCTGAAGTTCGACAATTTGAAACGCGTATCGAACACTCTTCAGTGCATAGATAGCAAATGGTGATCGTCAGCAACAGGTTGAAGACACCTGCCATAGTCTCTCGTGGGAGTGGAGGGTTATAGATTTTCGTAGTTTTTTTTGTTTTTGTTTTTTTACAATTTCCTTGAATTGAAATTTCTGCTATATTCACATATCTCTTAGCAACTTCTGGTATACTTCCGGATAACATTTCGAAACAATTACTCTATAAAGCAGTGCTATAGCCAGGTATTTTGTGCAGTAAAGTAACCTTGTATTCTGGGGGAGGTACTAAACTTACGTCAAAATTGAACACATCTTTTTGCAGAATGGCAATGGGAAAAATTGCCCAAGAAGAAAATTTGGAAGACAAAAAAAAAATTGTTAAAAAGAGTCAAAAATCCCAGTTACAGCTCTGCCTTATATGCGCCAATTTTTGTGTCGATCCTAACATTGACTGAATCTATAGACTGCTGTGAATAACCCAGTTTCTCAACCTATCTGAAAAAAAGAACCAGTAACATGTCTGAAAAAATTTGACGGACCACTTGCGCCCCGTGTTACGGGGCATTCCTGTAATTTTCTCTGTTCCAATTTTTTTATACATTTGTCCGATATTATTAACTACGTTTATTTGAGTTTTTATATAGTGAACCTAGGTATGTGGGTATAATTTTATTTGAACCCAATGTGGATATTACTAATATCAATCACAAAGGATGAATAATTTTGTCAAGTCTGCTTGCGAACCACATACGCCATTGTCACGGACCACCTCTGAACAACAGATTGAAAAACGCTGGAATAACCCATCCTTCGGGAACGCTTCCATATCTCTCCGAGATGTGGAGCGGGGGTGTGTGTCTGGTCGTTCAACGCGAATAGCACAACTTATTTCATGCTCACCCTGTATATAAATTTAATTATAAGAATTCAATCAGGCTGCGTGTGGTACTCGCAGGAAGTCGCAAAAATAATGCATTCGTGACGTTAAAAACATTCTTTTATTTTCATTTATGTATATTGAAGGATGAACGGCCCAAGGTAGCAGCAATAATAATATTAATAATAAAACACTATTCATTCCAGTTTTTCGAATTTTTTTCTTCTACAGTCAATTGCACTTCAATTACATTCATTTCCATTTCTCACGTTTCATTCCTCGTATAAAACAACCTTAATAAGAGCCATATATAAAAAGAAGTAAATGGAATAAAAAAAAAAGTAGAATATTCTCGCGCGATATTTGTGTGTGTATAACCAGACAATAACCTCGGCGAAGCTCTATATTCACTTATGCAGAGGGACATAATGAACTCATTATCTGGATTTCCTCAAGGGCGGAGACATTTTCCCACGAGAGAAGTCACTTCTCTGTCATTAAAAACAAATCTCTAGAGAGAGAGGCTGTAATTTACATATACACGTATTATATGTAAACTCGAGTATTTGATTATTTATTTCGGAGCTAGTAAAAAGCCTGAGATCGACTCGCTTCATGCCTGAAAATCGAAAATTTATGCCTTCTCGTGCGTACATTATCCTATTCGGGGAATCGGGCCGTCTTAACGAGTTCCAAGGCCCGGCGGTACAAGATTATTTTTCGGGAATCTTGTGGCACATTTTTATTTCGAAGCTCGGAATCCAAGATTCTTTTCTCTGGTTTTTTGACCTTAGAATGGTACCTATGGAGACGTATAGGTTTTATTAAGCATAGATTTACTAGGTACCATTTTAGGGTCAAGTCACTTTTTTTTCGAATCCCGGTGGTCTAAGAATTTTTCCGGCTTCTTGAGCCGCATTTTTTGTTTCAAAAAGTCTGAGGTCCAAGATTCTTTCGTATTTCTTCAGCCGCATTTTTTGGTTGAAAGCCCGGGGTCAACGAATTTTTTGCGGGCTTTTTGAACTGCATATTTTGTTTCAAAGAGGTCCATGATTTTTTCGGACTTCTTCAGCTGCAGTTTTGTTTCATGCTCGGAGATTAAAGATTTTTTTTTCGAGCATCTTCAGCCACGTTTTTTATTTATAGCCCCGGGGGAAAGATCTTTTTCGGGCTTTTTGAACCTCATTTTTTGTTTCAATGTTTGGAGGGTTCTTCTCATCCTGGACTGTCTCAACATCATGAAGCCCCAAAGTAAAGTAATGTTCTACTGACCCTGTACTGCTGCAAGTAACAGCTTACATATTTACATACTTACTTTCGAAAATCGTGCTACGAGATCTGATCATAAAGATCCTCTATGGTCATAAGGCCCTCAAGTCATTCTGATGCATTAAGGTGGCCCTGGTTCTACGGGCAATTCAGCTATATTATGAAAGAGGTCACCCTTTCCAGGATTATATTCCACCTATGAATTTTTTTCACACCTCTGTGGTCCCCTGAATCACCTGTTGTGGCTCGCCGTCCACTTGATTTTTACCCCTGGTACCCCTTAAAATTTCTCAGGACCACAATGGCCCCAATTTGAGAACAAGATCTACAAGTTTTAGAACCTAAAGATTTCAGAGGAGGGACCCTGCTGGGACTTACATTCGATCCGAATCGCAAAAAAAATTACTGTATTCTTGACCGAGTTTGTTCGTGGGCCAAAAATACTGCGCACTTCCAAAGAATCTGCGCAAATACGAAAAAGAAAGCTGTAAAAAAGTTTATATAGACTTTTCTTTTCTGCTTCTAAACCAAAGCAAAAGGCTTTTTAGAAGTAAAAAAAAAAGTATTTATTTTTGTAGATATATACACACACACACTCACGCGGACATATACAAGAAAGAGCCCGTGTTTTTGGTGGTAGAAGTTACAGTTGACAGAATTTGCAGACTGAAAAGGAAGTTATTGGCCTCATTTTGACACTTGTTTACAAAGCTTGAGTAGTGTGGCTGATGGCTCGGAAGAGATGTTGGACAAATGTCGCTGTGTCTGCCAGAGAGGAAGCGCGGACATCTGGTTGCAGTCCAAGCTTAAACACACACATACTATTACTATACACACACGCACACAACGCACTTTTTCGCCCGAGCGTGCCTCTATTCCACAGAAAAGAGAAGAGAGGAGATTCCAAGTTTAGAAATTGGCGCTGACATTTTGTTTGAAACATTCATCTAGCGCTTGCTTCAACAAGAGGAAACGCAGTGAGGAGGTCCTCCTTTTAAGAGAGTGATCAACAGTCATAGAACAAACGCCAGACACATCATAGTCATCTCCCTCCCCCACTGATCCATGATCCATCTCAAGATGGCGGCCTTCTTTAAGAGTAACTACAAAAATCGACCGATTTCCGAAGACTTGAAAGAAAATTATTCTGGATGTTTATCGTTGTCTTACTGCGGGTAATTCAACTTGTGGGCCCCTTGGAGCGTTTTGCCGTAGCCCATTGATCATTCTTAGAAAATATCTAGAAACATTGAGACGATTAAATTTAAAGATAACTTCGATAAACCCCGCAGGGCCCTGAGATTTATAATGCGGTATTTAGGATTGTGCGATTTTTTCCGGATTCGCCAGTAACACTATGCGTCAGGTTCTTCATCAGGGACCCAAAACGCTTTTGAGGGCCCCGATTTCATATATTTCAGAAGGGAAAAGCTGGTGTCTAAAAAAAAGGCATATACATAGTTACCGAATCTACGAGAAATTCTGAAAAGCATCTTAAGGAAAGAAATCAAAGAAATTACTTCAGAATTATGGAAAGAAATTATTTCATGATTGATGAATTATTGAAAAAAAAAAGAAGAAATTTTAGAATTATTGAAAGACGAAATTTTTTAGAATTTTTGAAAAATTAATCCCAAAATTAATCAAAAAAATTGAATTCATCTTTAGGTAATTTTTCTTTAAATTCAGGATCATTTACAATAGTTTCAGAATTAACTAACAAAAGAAACAGACAACCAAAAACATTTTTTCAGAATTGCTGAAAGAAATGATTCCGGAACAAATAAGAATCTTCATTTATTTGAAGACCCTTTTTTAACTAGGGACTCCTTCGACCCATCTCTTAAGATGTCGTTGTACATTAAACCCTTGTGAATCGAGATTAAAAGCCGTATAAGTTTGTCACCCGCGGGCTGCCTGAAAAATTTCAATTTCGCCCGCAATGCCAAAAATGTTGGGAAGTCCGCTATCTTACAGGAATTTTGCGAGCTCTATAACCGTTCTTACAACAGAATAGGCCACACACCGCGACACGAATTTAACTGAAGCGCATATTCGAATCAGATATGAGATATATAACGAGCAGTAATTACGTTCAACGTGCACAGTAAAATAAAAGTAAAAGAAACAATTTTCTTTAGGCTATACTTTTCACGATTGGGTTTGATGTGTCGATACGTTGGGACCTACACTTTGACTCTGAAATCGGTCCATTATTTATACTTGAGATTCTGCAGGCTTAGGTATATATGTATACACGACCAAATAAATTCGGTGCTTTCAACATGAACACTACTCGGTAAGCTTTAACCACTATTCGTGGATAATCTGTTGTTCTAGCCGAAACTTTTCCCCCACCGAGGTGGGAAAAATTTTAGAGAGAGAGGAGATATTCGCGAAATACTTTTGGAACGAAGGTGTTAAGGGAGATAATAGCGTCAAAGATCGAAGGTCCATCCGTCAACTTGGAGGATTTTAAAACCTCTCGAACGACAGTCGCAAGCAACTTCTACGTACTCGCTGTGAAGAGATCTCTCTGTGCTTGCTGCCCATACTACACATACCCCTCTCTTTCTCTCTAGCGTTCGGCAAATGTGTATATGCAGTCCCCAACTTAAAACCTTTTACCATTCGTTCCTTTGTACGTACCTATATACAGGAGAAAGAGGAGGAGATTAGTTTCAAGCTGTTTGACATCTTGCGTTTCCAAATAAAGCTAGCCATTAATCTATGGGAAGGAAAGAGACGTGGGCCCAACTCTCTCTGGCAAAGGGCGGTGCCGCTGGCTTTTTATCAGCCGGGAACAGCAGAATCGGAGAAGCCCCGTTGTTTTAAACCTCTTTTCTACGAAGTTATGCTGTTGAAGAACCTTCATTCGCCACACCGCGGCTCTTTGAGCTTTCTTAGTGTGTTGTAAAAATCCCGAATCTATTACTTTCGTCGTTTCAATGGTCGAAGAACTACCGATTTCGTGCTTTTCTTTCATTTTTGGGTGATCTAGTGACTCATAAGAGAAGATGGGAATCAATGCCAAATCGATTCGCATATACCGTATATAAAACAATATATACTCAAGGATATTCTAAACTGATTATTGTTCAATTTATGAAGGTTTGGAAAAGAACTGTGACAAAAGAGGTTGGGAGAGGAGATGAGGATGTCCCATAGCATCAGGATGTTGCGTATGGGGCATTATAATAAACAATCATATCATCCCTGTCTCGTAAATGGTCATTTGTTGTGTGAAGACGGTTTTTTCTGTTACCCTTAAAGCAGTGATGCCCACGAGTATTTTTTTTTTCCGAAAAAATTTGCAACACATACGTTTTCTTGTTAAGCTGTATTCAAACGGGTATAGTGGGTACAAGTGGGTTAAAGTAGGGGGTGCACAATCTCCGATCCGCGGATCACTACGTCTCAACGTCTTTCCCTCCCGGCCAAAGTGTTGTTCTGGGATCTCCTACTTACCTGGTAGTGTGTAACAGCTTACACATTTACACACTCTCGAAAAAATCATAGTAATATAACAGATCTTAATGTTCTTCTCATGTACATGAAGTCCGTCACCGTATATGAATGGAGTCATGCTCATACCTGGTAGTTTGGCTGAGTTCTGAAAGTGCAGTACAGAGATAGTTTTTCTATACCTTATTTCACTTAAATGCTGCAAGGTGGCACATAATTTTTCTTTCAATTTTTCAGACATATTCTAACAAGGATGTCAGGGAGTAACAAAATGTTTTCAGATGTTTTCAATTGGATCTCATTTATACAGGGTGCCCCATAAATTCTTAAATAGTTTAAAAATTCGTAAAAGTTGAAAGAATTAGTAAATTTGAATGCAGTTTGCGGAAAAATTACTCTCATGAAGGGGGATTTATTTTTGGACACAAAAAACCATAGTTCAACATTTTGTCGTTAGAAGGTGCTGCAAGAAAGAAAATAGTCCTATAAAATGCAGGGCGTGCGATTAACAACTCATTTCTGAATTTCCCTGTTGCTAGCGCTTAAAAAAGATTTTCATTGTGGTGTTGGCGTTGGTATAAATAGCGCCGTTGATGAAGTTGCTTTACCTCAGTCACTAATCGCCGGCTGAAGCTTCTTGACGAACATTTCGGACACAGAAGAAATTGGGGAAAGGTTCAAGTCCAAAGAATATTGTGATGTACTTTCGTGCAGCGCCCTCTACGGACAAAAAAAATTCGTACACCAAAATAAATCTCCCCCCCCCCCCCCCATGAAAACAACTTTTTCACAAATCACATTCGAATATACCAATTCTTTTCATTTTTGTGAATTTTTAAACTACTTACGAATTTATGGGACATCCTGTATTTATCGGCTGCGGAAAAAATTTAATGTGGATTATACATTGGAAGAATCCTGCAATCTCCAAACAGCTAACAATGTTTGGCGTGGGAAAAAAAAAAGATAAAGCAAAGATCTCGGATTTTTTTTTTTCCTTGCAGCATCCTTGACATCCTTAATACCAGGACGCTTTTATTCTTTACGTATCGCTCACACACACAAGTCCTTTGATTCATCTGTACTTGTATCCTTTCCTGAAATAAAATATAAAAAAAATTCAGTAATATATAAAATAATAACAGAAATTTGAAGGTGGCGATTAGTGGGAGTGAAGGAATTGATGGATCGTGGTTAGTTGCCGCCAACCGACGGCGATCTTCTCTAAATCCTTCTTTTTTTTGTTCCTTCTGGAATGTGTATGGAGCAAAGGCCACAGGTTTGAGGTGCTTTTGCACTCGTTGTTGTCGCTCTCGCACTCTTCATCCATCTATATGTCTTACCTCTTTTTCTTAAAAAATTGGGGAAAGACTTAGATTCTTTCATGAACAGGAGAGAAGGAAAAGAAAAAAAAAGTACTGACAAAAGAGAAGACGTGAAGAAAAATCAAAGGGAGCATGATCTTTTTACCACCTACGCTATTGCCCAAATAGAAAAGGAGCTGTCCAATTAATAACGGTGTTTCCTACCACCACAACCGACGACGTGAGAACTATGATCTCTGAAAAGAAAACGAATAAGACTTTGTCGAGCTTTTTCCTCACCTCAAATTTTTTGAAAAGAAAACAATAAAAGAGTGTAAGGTGTCTAAGAGAATCCAAAAAAAAAGAAAAAAATCCATGTAGAAGGAGTTAGGATAAAGAGAAAAATGTCCGCGGGAATAGAACTTTCGAGAAAAATATGTATATTTATTATTTTTGCCCATAACAAAAGATCCGAGGTATTATGTCTCTTGAAGAATGATCCTTTTCTCAGCTCCAACTCGAGTGATATTTCGGTGTGCGAAGAATTTTTTTTTTCGTATTTCTTGTCAAGTAACAATAGAATATTCTCATCCCCTGGCGTATGTCTTTCCCTCGAGACATTGGTTGTAGATTAAATAAGGCATCGTGTGTTTCGTAAGGTAAGCGTCTCGTTTCATTCAGAATTTCCGTTTTTTAAAGACACGGATGAATATTTACAATGTTTTTTTGTTTTTTTCTTTTCAAATGGTGATGCGAGAATTTTTGACGATAAAATACGAAAAGTACCAGCCTTTAAGTTTAGAAATAAACCGCATTCGACTGAAACCAGATATTTGATTATTTCGAAGTCACTGTATGACCTTCTCGAAGAAAGAAGGTTTTTGGATGTTATTGTAACTAGTCCTCTGCAATGTCCTTAGCATCAATGTGCAATGTCGGATGCTTCTTGAGAAGGAGGGAAGCGAAGGAATCATGGAGAACATAGATTCACATAGGTCTGGACATTGGGCGGAGTTTTTCAGTATTTCACAGTGAAATTTTGCAAAAAGGATTGGGCGTTTCTGGGAAGCGTATTGATGGGCATTCTTGTGCAAAAACACAACTACAGTGAATATTCCAGAATGTTTGTTCATTTACAGTGCAATGAAATGTTTCGAGATCGGATTGGGCAGGGCAACGTAAACAGTGTTCCCAGAAAAACCTGGTTGATCATCTTCTCTGGCTAAAACTCACAAAGAAAGAAACAAAGTCGACTCCTCGGTATAACGACTGTTCCAATATAACGACCGTTATGACAGGTTTCAAATTTTTCTATATTTCAACCGTGTTATTTTATCCCGTATATCGACTGATAAATATCATTCAATTCATTACAACGACCGAACTCGAGAAATGCACAAAATTCGTCGTTGAGTTTGTCTGAACTTGACTTTTTACGTTTGGAGGAGAAAACATAAACCGTTGTCACTTCTATGGAAAACCCTGTGGTTAAATAGCGCCCTCACTAGAAACAGGGCGAACCACATGCCAGGGCGCACTGCACTCACGCTTGTCGACTGGATGATGTTGATGTTTCTTTCCCCCCTCCCCTTTGCTCTCACCATTCTGTCTTATTTTCTGATATGGCGGCTCGCTCTCACTTCGTACGTGATTCATTCTTCACAATTTTACTTAATTTCTCAATGGGAGAATGTACAGGCAAAAAACATGTTTTAATTCTAAAAATGATTCATTCGACACACACACGACCGTCTTATTCATAAATGGAACGCTATATCTTTAAATATAAAATCGAAAGTTTTGGCGGAAGTTGACTATAAATTGATGTTGAAATCCAAAATAGCCGAATTATTGAATATTCCAAAGAGAGTACTCTGTATATACCATAATCGAAAACCATGATTCAGGGTTATGAGAGCAAACGAGTTTGGGTTTCCTTCTTCGCATCACGAGAAGGGAAATTCGAACTGTGAAAAAGCTTATTTTTTTAATTTATTCAAATGTTCGATATAACGGCCGTTTTCCGTGAAATGAAGGGAGTCGTTATGACGAGCGTCTCTCTCTCTCTCTCGACCGTATAATTCAAAATTCTAACATTTTAAAAATGTTGTGCATGTGTGTTTAGTTTTTCCCCCTCACAAAATTTTTCGCTGACGTTTTCACATATTTCTCTTACTTTTGCCAAATAGTACAATGTATTTTACACTCTCTTCACTTTCCAGGTCGATTGGGAACCCCGGTAAACTGTCCCTGGCTGCTTGGGAGAGTAAGGAACCAGTGCTATATATGGTACCTTCTAAGGAATCCCAAAGTCGTCTCATACAGGGTTTCCAGCGACCTGGAAATATTTGGCAAAAGTCAGATAAAATGTAAAATATTCGGCAAAAGTCAGGGAAACATGCAAATATTTGATAGAAGTCAGAAAAAATTTTGTGAAGGGGAAAAACTAATTCTCAAAAAATGGTTTTTTTTTAAAGATCCTACGATTCTCATGAAAATTAAAGTAAGAGAAAATGTGAATCACGCGCCTTAACTGGCAACAAACTGTACAGCATTTAAAGTTGAAAATTGAAAATTCCTTTTTTGTATATACTTTCGAATTTATAACTCAATAGTGTTTGAAAATAGTAGGCACTCGATCACTTCAGAGTTCCAGTCTCTGAAATTACATCAGGGAAGTCCAGGCCCTTGTAGCCATTCTCAATTTCACTCTGCCCCCCTCCCCCCCCCCCCCCGGTAACAAAAAATTTAAAGATTATTCTGGGGCCTCGCGCTAGAGCACTGTCAGCCTCCTGTATGTGAAGTAATCAACAAAAATCGCTGCAAATGTGATCGATTTCACCTTGTTTAAATGTTATTGTATATCGAGTCGGCTTTTCCATTGTCAATAAGTCAAAGAAAAAAACTCTATGCTCATTTTTTTCTTTTTGGCCCCTCATATTTTCTTTCTTTTTTGTTGGGAAGTACATAATTGCATCCGTTTCATCTGCCTTGACTTGACATTGTTGGGCTATGTGCGATTTCTGGCAGCCAGGACAGCCAGCTCGGCGCCGCGCTGCCCCCTTCCCGGGAGGAGTTGGTAATTTGTTCGTTGGCTTTGACACTGTCCCATTCGTCTTAGCTGTCCATATCTGAAAGTAGGGGAAAAAACATAGAGGGAAAACGTACCTGGTACATACAGTCCTCAGGTAGGGGTATGCCAGAGAGAACAAGAACAGCCTTTCAGAAGTTGCCGCCTGTGACGAAATGAAGAAAATTCAACTTCTTTGTTTCGCTACCCCCTGAAAAGAAACCCCTTAACTAGGATAGGATGGAGCACGCTTTCTCTATTCCTCCCTCTGACCTCAGCCTTCACTCATTTAGCCAGAAATAGTAAAAATATATTGAGAAAAATCGGGTTCTCTTCAAGTTAAATGCCCCCCCCCCCACACTCTTCTTTTTCTCCAACCATGTTCATTATACCGAACAGGTTAGTAGAAATGGACTGATTTACTAAAGAGTGATCTAATTGGTGACGTGTGCATCGACTAAATCAGTGGTACCCGGGGCCTAATTTCCGACATGGGCAGTGGGCCCCCCTTTCCAGTTTAGAGTCCCCAAAACTAAGCAAAAAATACATCCTCGTACAAATCAAACATCCTTGACTTTAATCAGCTCAAACACCTTTATTTGCCCAAAACACCTGAAGTCATTGATGGCGCTAACCTAAGCGGTAGACTTTGCGAACTGAGATATGACCCAAACTTTGTGAACTGAGATATGACACAGACTTTGTGAACTATGGCAATAACAGCTTCTCTTCTGCCAGAAAATAAACATGCTGTACCGACAATCATCACGACAATCAAATGACAGATGATGAAATCTTATTTAGCAATAGAGAGAGATACAGTCGGTTCCGCTTAAACGGATATCAACCGTTTCAGCTTATGGTGTCCGATTTAGCGGGAAACATTTCGATTGCCGTTTTACATCGTTAGCATAGTTTGTATATTGAAAGCTCTGATAAAGGATCAATATTTATAAATCTTCTGGAATGAATCAGACACCAAAATGAAAGGAGAATTGTATTGAATTGCAAAAGTTAGCTCTCTCTATCGACTGGATAGAGAACTAAACTAATATAATTAATGTGCATACTGAACACAACTTGGATACGTTCGAAGCCAGTACTCATACTTAGGTTTTGGTGTTTTTCTAAGTCTCAAACTGGAAACATATTGTCATAATTTCCAAATGTTTTAATAAAAAAAAGTATGTGTTCGTAGTAGTTGTATATTAGCAGTTGCCGTGTGCCTCATTGTTTCTACCTCTCGTACGTATTCCATCATCTCGTACCTTTTCGCTCCACTATGACTGCTGCCCTAGAAGAGGAAAAAGAAGGGAGTTTTTTTTTTGTCCCAGGGGATTTTATCCGATTAAACGGGCTGGCTTGTACATGCTAAAGTCGAGTCCAAAGTTATCTATGCCATTGGGTTTTACCCTGGAACACGTTCTCTGGTGGACCTGGGATATTTTAAGTTAGGGCACAGGTTATATAAAATCAGGAATTAGAGCTATGGTGGGAGATCAATGCATCCTCAGAGAGCCGTGGAAAAAAATGACTTGAAGGACATGTAAAAAAAAAGTTACACGTTATTTATTCACTTAGAAATCAGTATAAAAATTGAAGGGGGGGGGGGGGCAAGAGAACGTTAAAGTATAGGACCACAAAAGAAAATATATTGGAAGGGGGCCCGAGGAAGAAAAAAGGGTTACACATCGGTGTTATATGGTAAATAATTTTTTTGGTTTAGTGTTGGAAGCTTATACGAGATGTGATTGTTTTTTTGTTTGTTAACGTCTACTTGCAGAACTTTTAATGATTTCGTATAATGATACTCATGACTATTTGCTGATTCAGCAGCAACATTGCAATCAACGCACCATGCTGCGGCCAAACTCGATTATAACAACATTCTTTACAATCAGTGTACCTTTAAAATCGAAATTGTGGATTTGGGTACATATTGGCATGAAATATAGCACTCGAGTGGCGCAGTGGTACTATGCTTGTCTTCCATAAAGTTTATCACCAAGGTCGACGGGTTGGAATTCGGGCAAGAACACACACATCATAAGATTATATTTTTCACTCAACTCCACTGGTTGAAAATTACCGTATCAGGTAATATATGACCGGAGTTGTAAGCGGTAAAGTAGCGGGGTATGAAAAAATATGTACATTATCATAAACTACCGTTGACGTTAAACAAAGGGTAATTTACATTATTCTAGGCCAACATCACTTCTTATTGAAGTCATAGAAAAGGTTATATAACCGAATTCGACACCAATTTTCTCTTCACCTTTCAGCAGCATTTCAGACCAGAGGTGGTGTGCATGCAGGCAGAGTTGATAAAATTATTCACCCGTTGTAATTGGTACGAGTGAGTAATGTCCATATGGGTTCAAATTAGGATTGGTCTGGTTAATCGCAGTTAAAACCTTTAGTCAAGTTAATCGATTCGATCAATCTGATTAAAACTCGATTAAAATTTTCATTAAAAATCATAATTTATTTTCGTTTGTTTGACAAAACCGTTTAGATGTCTTAAATTATATTCCAAGGTATAACATTTCGGATAAGTGAATATGTTTAGAAACATTTGAATGAATATTCGGATTAAATTTTTCCGGAAAAATACAAGTCGATGCAAGGAAAGCTGGTGATATCAGTTTTAAATTGGGTTCGGGAAAAAATTTGAGGACAAAACGTTAAACCTGACAAATATGTGAGATGAATATAATTTTTGCCATAATTATCAGAATATAATTTATATTATAAAAACGATGTGTATTCACGACTTCCGTAAATTTTTTAAATTCAAATAAGTGTCGTTGAAAAAACGGTGCGGATGTATAAAAAAAAATCGGAACATGGAAAACTACAGGAACGTCCCGTAATACGGGACACAAATGGTCCGTCAAATTGCTTCGGATATTTTACTGATCTTTGTTTTTAGAAAGGTTGAGAAACACTGACCCGCAGGATTTTCAGAGAACAACATATGATCATTTCCTCGTAAGAACTTTTTCAATTTATATTGGAAAATATGTGAACTTATCAAAATATTTTTCGATTTTCTTTTCTACCTCCAATTCTGCCTTATCCTCAGAGAATACGACGGGGGAGAAAAAACTCAATGAATAAATAAATATTAGTGAGTTTGGGCGTTTGATGTGTGTGACGTCATTATCACTTCCCAGAAGGACGATCAATCCGTGCCCAAAGTATTTTCAAGCTATCGGGGGAGCATCTGGAACTTTTTGTGATTGAAAGGTCTTGTCTTAATACCGACTAGGGCCACTTTTTTTCTTTTATCCTATTATATTATTTTTTGTGTACGTGTTTGTGCAGTTTCTTCTTCTCTCTCTCTCCTCTTATATATATTAAGGTGTAATATATTACATCATCGATTTCAAGTTGCCAGAGTAAAGGACCTGATGGGTGAGGGGAGTCGAGTGAAATAACAGGAAAAAAAAAATAGTAATAAAAATGAAAAAATTTCGGTCCTCCCACAACTTCTTCACAAGCTCATCTAACTTTGTTTCCTCTCTCTGGCTCACGTAAATTATCGCGGACTCTCATTACATTTGTCAGCAACACTTTGTAAAAGCTTCTTTCTCTGGCAGCAAAAATTCCTAGCGTTTTTCCCTCATAACTCTGGCGAACAAGAAAGTGTTCATCTGATAGCTTTTTTGTTTTTTCTAATACTTCTTTTGCCTTTTTTTTTGGATGGCCCTGGCGTTGTTTGTCTTTGTTTCTTTCTTCGTGGCTCTTCATTCGACTTGTGTACGGCAGGTCCCGGAAGAACTCAGCTGTCCGCAGCTCTTCCGCGGGGCTTAGCGGATGATGATGATACCAAGATGGGATCTCAACGCTGAATGTTCTATTTGGTAGACGATGTGGGTTTTCTAAGCTTTTTCTCCTACTTCTCCCTTTTTTTTTTCTGTAGGTGTTATATAGGAGCGGATACATATTTCTTATTTCTATTCTCATTCGCCTCTTTTTGTTTCTTTCTTATGGTCAGCGAGATCTTAAGAGTCGCATGCACTGTGTCCAAAGAATTTCTGAAGGTCTCGCCATCTCTGATAGGGACCATCTGCGGCTGTGATATCTCATTTTGTGTCGAATCGCAGCAATGTTATCATCCCAGCAACTCTTGTTGTTTTATGGATCGTAGACGCATGTGCATTTAATAACTATATCCCATATCTATACCTATTATCTCATAACAGATTATCATCATTATCGGTTTTTCATATTGTTGGTGGATATTTTATTCTTCTTTCGTATAGTGTTGTTTTTTGGGTTTTTTTGTAATGCATATACATAAGCAATATTTATAATGGTCACAAATATTTCTTTAAAATTAATTAAATTTTTTCATATTATCAAAATTTTCTCATTTGTCAACGATACATTGTGACCTAATTTTTTTTCACAAAAAATTCAAATCTAAAAATGTTTCAGATGAAGTAAGTACTCACCTTATCGCCCTTTCACATAAACACAATTACACTTCATAGTAATTTATAAATTTTACTCTTCATATTCTATTATGGACCCTATAATTTAGAAAAAGTTTGTCTTTGCAGTAATATGATACACAAAACCAATTTCCTCACCTTTATTAAATTCAATTTCAGTGTCATAATATTTATTTTAATGGCAAATATATTGGTAAAAAAATTCATTACATGTATAGTTGTATAGTTTATTCGATAAGTTTTAATCATACCTTTTATGAAATTTTGAAAAAAATTGTTCCTCTCCAACTGTTAAAAAATGCCTTATCAGCGGTCGTTTTGATACAAATACAGTAGTGAAAACCTCTCAAAAAATTCCGATCTTGGAAAACTAGCCCTTACGAGAGTAAATTCCCCCCCCCCCCCAATAATGGTGAACTTATGCTCAGTATTGCTAACAGTAAAAAGAATTACAGTAAAACTTCCCATAACGGTCATCCCCAAACAACGGTAACCTCTGAACAACGGCCAAATTTGATTGGAACAGAACAGGTCCTATTGGATTAACATTAAGGTTAACCTCCGGACAACGATTTCTGAATAACGGGCACTTTTGGAAATTAAAATGGGACAAAAATATTGGCATTATCACATAAGAAAAATATCCCGAAATATTTGCTTTGAAGGAGTTTTTCCTTCCTTGGGCCCTTCGAACATGAAAGAAGGGCTCCGCGGCCACTCGAGGAAAATAAAAACAGCAAATTTGAAGAAAATATTTATAAATATTTTTAAATAATAAAAATAAATCAGTAACTTTGATAAATGAATAAAAAAATAGGCCTTCAGGGCTCCGTCATAGAACTTTTTCACCAAAAAGGATATTTCAAAAAGGCTAGATTTCCCACTAGTAATCAAATGACTAATTTTCTAATGAAAATAGCCAGGGTTTGGTTGTAAATTGTAAATACTTATGTGAATTTAATACGTACAAATAATAATTACCAAAATTTCTCATTAATTTCGAGTCAGTCGTCGTTACACAAGTGCTTCTTTCAACTAATCGAGACCAATAATCTTTTCTATTCTATTTCCTGTAAATACTAAAAAAAAGATCTTATTAAATCCTTGAGCCTAAATGTCGATTTAAAGGTGTTGAATCACGCATTAATTTTCGTTTTGAACACAACCGATACCAAAACGCACTTGCGTTTGCGTAATTAATTACTAACAAGTTTGGCTGTTTTTAAAAACGTTATTAAAACAAAAAAAAAGAATGATAATAATGATTTTTACTTAATGACTGAATTTATAGCTTCTCGCGAAGAATTATTTTTTTTTCCGTAAAAAAAAAAAAAAGAATTATCTAAAGCAATTGAAAGCCCACTTTTTGTCGTAGAGAATGTTAGTTTCTTCCAATTCATATTTTGGAAAGAGAGTGCGAGAGGAAAAAAAATTAATTTTGTAGAGAAAATAAGAAAACAGATTATTTTCTCTTAAAAATAAGAACTTTTTGTTTTTCCCATCATCATCGTCCTTTACAGCTGTCCTTTTTTTGGGAATAAATATAAAAAACATTTTCGGAATTTTTGAGTAGAAAGCGACAGCTTTCACAACTATGTGCTCCCCTCTTTTATAAATTCTTTAATTTTTTTTTCTCTTTAAAATATTTTTTTTAATATTTCATGAATAAAATGTAAAGCAAAAATTAAAAAAATAGTCGAAAAAAAAAAACCAGTGAAAAAGAAGCGTATGTTGTACGTGCGTACGTACTTACTGTAAATGATTGGTAGTCATAACTAGAGAACAAATAGGGGAGAAATGGATATTATTGGATGAATTGTTTTTTTACCCATTTTAAAAAAATAATAATAAAAAATTGGAGGGGGATAATTATTGAGGAAAATGATTGGAGGAGGCAGGGCTTTCTCCGTACATAAAGTTTTTCCTTCAAATACTCTTTTTTTATTTCCTCTCCTTGTCTTTTTGCCTTTTGTCTTTTTTTTTTAACTATCTTAAAAAGGTTTATGCAAATTGAGGGGTTTTTTTTCCAGGCCGGGGTGGTTTGTGTGAGATTTTCCTTTAATGCCTTCGATCCATTCATTTGTCTGAAGAGGGCTGTAGAGTGTTGTTTTATACATAGGAAACGTGTTGGTTTTTTTTTCTGGGACTTTTTTGTGCAAAGAAAGTAGAAAATGAGCGTTTGAAGACCCGGGGACAGGAGGTTTGGCTTTAGGACCAGATGGTCCCCAGGTTTTAGAGGACTTACGCCATTTTTCCTGAAGGAGGAGGATCGGTCATCCTGGGTGACGGTTAATGAACGAGGTTGGGAAAGGGTGTCGATGCTGCTTATATTTTTATGAATTTATATTTATGTTACTTGAATCAATGATCGTAATAATATTCATTCATATTTTGAGTTCTAAAGTATTCACCGTTTTTCTAATGTTTTTTTCTTTGAGATATTTCTCTTGCACGTTTCTTGTATGTTGAACACTGAATAGAAGCCTATACATTCAGATAAGAATCAGGAGAGAATAATGTTTTAACGGGTACATTGAAAGCGTTTTTTTAAGAAAACTATGACCAGTTATGTGAAAAATTATTTCACATAAACGTTCAAAATATATCAGAATTTTAATTTGAAATTGTAAAAGTTGCAATGGCAAAATTACTCTTTCAATTACTTGAATTCATCCTCGGTGACATCTGATTGGCTGGTCGTATGTGGTGCACTCTCAATTTTTAGTAGGGAAACAAGTCATTTTCTTCCCGACGTATTTTCGGGGCCTGTTTCATCAAATCTTTTTATTTCGCATTCTTTCGTGGTAATGAGATTAGCCGCCAGATCATCTTTATGATTAAAAGACATCCAGCTCAATCGCTACTACTTCACAAACTCCGGCCATATCGCTATACTGCAATTTACTCAGTCACGAGTTAACTACCCATTAACGAGTTGCGTTGGAAATGAAGTCTCAACCGCTGAGAAACCGCGAAACTAACGCTTGTATCTATCTATGTGATTCTGGCATCAATCGGAAGATGGCTGGCACGATCTCTTTCCCATGGCCTCCCTTTGAATCTTTTGTTTTGTACCCCCTCCCCCTGTCTCACCCACGACTTCAGCACCCTCATCTAGGAGCGATATCCTTTCTCACGTGGCTCCATTAAATGTGGTTTTGATTTTTTTTTTTTTTAATTTTGCAGTGAATTTTTTTACAAATAAGTTCTGTCTCCAGTGAACTTCCCTCGTCGAGATGAGATTCTATACAGGGCAGTGCAAATATCACGCTCCCCTGGGCAAAGTGTTGTTCTCAGCAGGAAATAGCAGCTCATACATTTGCATGCTTACTCTCGAAAATTATATTAACAGATTTCATCATGTAGAGGCCTACATTGATATGATTACTACCAACCTCTTCCCACCATAGTAAAAAACATTTCTACCATATTTCACTTAAAGGCTTTATTTATTAACACCCTTTTTCCCAACAACTCTCTGTGACATCTTGACCCTGCGATGGCCCTTTTTTTTTTAATTATACCCCCATGGTATTCTTAGGATATCCCGGGACCACAAAGGGGTCATGCGGCTTCAGCCTTAGAACCACTGACGTATAACTCAGATCATCTACAAATGCAACGAAGTTTTTTTGTAACTAACCCTTCAATTACCTTCAAGAATGGTCTGATTCAGCCGGTGTGTGTGGTGATAATATTTCGGAAGAATAAAAGCAAAAATGCCTGGCTGTTTAATGGAAAAAAACCCCCGTCACCTAGATAATATTTATCCAAAAAAATGGGTAAAGTTAGGAAAAAAGTAAATAACAAGAAGAAGACTTTGGTGAAGTCCGTGAAGATCTATGACGAACGCTTACACGAGAGCAAGAGGCAAGGAAACACACATACACCACCATTATGTCTTATGCGATGGTGGTGGTGGTATGCGTTCCCGCTGGTGCTAAATTAGTGGCATCTTTCTCCTTGATGGTTTTTCCTCCCAGAGTGGATGGAGAAAACTAAAAAAAAAATCAGCGACTCACTTTTCTGTGGTGTATACTCTATCCTCTCTTCTCTCCAGCTATTCTAAGTGACAGTGTGTGTGTGTGTGTATGTATGTCACGAGCGACGACCAGACCATCCTCCATCCTTTATACTCCATGGATGGCCCAGCCACACACACACACACACCACTGGTGGATGTTATTAATATGGAAAATACTGTATTCTCTTTTCTTATGCTGCTGCGTGGGATGTTGCTGTTGCTGCCTCTTTCCTGCCTCTCTCACTCACGACATGCGGATATTGATGTGGTGCTCTGGCTAAGGATAAACGACAACTCTCGGCAGAGGCTGACGTTGCAATCCCTTTTGGTCCTGTAGGAAAACGAAACATTTTTCCTCTCTCAGTTCTGATAATAAGAAAGATGAAGAGGAGGTATGGAAGAATACATTGGTTGGTGCTGGTGGCCCTTAAACGACAAGGGGCCGAACACGCAACGAATCAAAAGTCTTCTCTCTCTCTCTCTCCATCTTGCCAATGTTGTTGAACAGAAATGAGCTGCTTGGCCGTTCTTTGCACCACCTCCTTCTTATCCGTCTTGTATCCTCCTCTCCCTCTCTCTCTCCCTCCCCTTTATAATATAGTTTTAGGCATGAAGAGAGAGAGAGAGAAGAAAAGAAATAGTTTGTCAAGTGAGGTAATTTGTTGCAACAAATATATTTGCCTCCTCTTCGTTTCTACCACCCATCAAACCTCTCTTGATGATAAATAATTTTTTCTTCTTCTTTTACTCTACCTTAAATGTATCGCGTTCAATTTTGTTTTCCACGAAAAAAAAATCATTACATAACAAAATAAAACATTGAAACGAAAATTATTCATATGTGAGAACGATAATTGATCGAGAGTCGGCTCTTCATAAAGCGTGGTCTCAATTGATTAGGCATTTTCTTATGAATAGCAATTTTGATTACGTTTATTAACGTTTCATTTAGAGTAAAATTCGTTATTGCATTTAAGGCATGGGAAATATTGAAGGGTTTTTTCTTGTTTTTGTTTTACGGCGGAATCAGTTTCGAAGAGTTAATACTGGTTTCCGAATTAATAGCAGTGACTATATGCTAATCAATTTTTCAACAGTTCCGCTCGACGCGTATTATTTTTTTCAATAACGAAATGTGATGGTTATTCCCATCCCCCCCCCCCCCCCTCCTTAACACATTCACTGTCGGTCATGTTAGTGTGACCATTGATAGTTAATGGGGAATTCACGCGTTGGCACGAGATCGGTAGTAAATGTGTTAAAAGTTCCGAAACCGCACAGTGTGTCTCCCAAATTCCTAAATAGTTTCAAAATCCATGAAAATTGAAGGAATTTGTATATTTGAATGCTTATTCGTGAAAAAGTTATTCTCGCGAAAGGGATATGATTATTATTATTTTTATTTATTTATTCTTTTTTTTTTTTATGCACAAAAAGGTTCAATTGAAATTTTTGCCGATAGATGGAGATACACAAAAGCAAAGCACAGAAAGAGTCTGGACCTTTCTTCAATATCTTCTGCATCCGAAACGTTTGTAAAGCTTCATTCAGCGTTTCATTGTTGCGAGAAAACAATTTCACTAAGTGTTTCATCCTATATATAAAGTGCCGGTAACACGAACATTCAGAAATGAGCTGATAACCATACACCCTTTTATGGGACCACCGCATTGTATAGGACTCAGATTCGCATATTTCCAGTGATGTACTTACCTGCAGCGCCCTCTATTAACGAATTAATTCTTTTTCTGTACAAAAAAAAAACATCCCTTCCGTGAGAATAACTTTTTCGCAAACAGCGCATATAAAGATATACTCGTTCCTTCAATATTTTATGCATTTTTTACGGATTATGGGACACCCTGTATTTTGTTCTGAAGTAAATATCGAATGGAATTCGGGACTTCGAATGACCTCCGGGGAGACATTCTCGACAGAATGACAAATTGCGAATTCCGAAGAGGAGATTTTCCATATCGCTCTAGAATTAATCACGGGCTTTAGAGAAACGTTAAGGGGGAGAAGACAATCTTTTTTATCGTTACTAATCCCGTGACGTCATGCAACCGGATAAGGAATTACATTGTGTCATTTACATTGCGACCCCCGACACTAGCTACAGCTCCCGTCAAGTCTGCGTACGTGTCTAGTTTGCGGGTGAAAATGCAGATCCGAGATGAAGCGTGGGCAAGCCTGAGCACTTTGTGCGGCCCTGTTGTAGAACAACTTTGTAACTCTCTGTAAAAGTTGAATGTATGCACGGTGCAGGGCTGGGCAAATATCAAAAAATGCACATGCCCGACATGCAACTTAAAACAATAGATGTCCAAATCATTATTTTATATGCTCGAAAAAAATCACACATCACTGGATTTACTTTACGTAGTATATATTTCTTTTATATTTTGCTATTATAAATACGAAAAACTGTGTTGAGCTATGACCCCTGCTGTCACCTACTGAATGAAAACGAAACTATGTATCATGACCCTTAAACTAAAATAGTTGTTGGTTTCGAAACAGTGGAACTTCAGTTAACGAGCTGTCCGATTAGCGAGCAAAAAAATTGATTCGATTAACGAGCGATGATTCGCATTGCGAGCAAAAATTTTACGCTTTGTTTATTTATTGTCACATTATCACAACTGAGCTGATGGTTTTTTGCTTTGGTCGACACACGTTGGTTTACACACATGAAACTATATATTTTTAAATTTTTATGCTGCATACCGGCGTAAATTTTAAGCTCTAAAATGCCGGTCACTGTGTTTTTTGGTTTTTTACGAAGTAATTTAGCGTCAAACATAAAAACATGTTAACTGATGTTTTAGTACATGAAATTTACATTGTCTGCGGCATAAAAACAAATAACACGGTTTCATAACGCATCGGTTTTCGTTTTCATTCTGCATATCGGTTTGAATCCAACAACTTTACTTAAATTATAACAATTTATTTTCTATTTAAAATAGGTTGCAGCAGAGATCGCAAATCTTTGAGATGGATATTTTTGTGTAAAAGCGAAATGCTCATAAATATTTTCTACTATTTCAGAACCAGCCATATAGTATATACTTTTTTGGAAAAGTATATTTTTATGTTTTTATGCTAACTAAGAAATCTTTTCTCTTTTTCCGTGAATATCATCAGTATGCACTATTTTTCTGTGGCCTTATTTTATCGGTGGGGGAGGGGTCCGTGGACTTCTTCATCTTATTGACGTAAAAAAGTCCGTGGAACACGAAAGGATAAAAAATCCCTGAGTTAAAAAACAAGTGAAGCATGTAACAAGTTTATTTTGATCCCATTTTACGAGCCCCTACAACCTCTACATCTGTAATTCTCAGTAAGTATGCGTCGAATTTCCTAGTGGCGTCACCAACTTTTGTCAAGGGCATCGTAACGAGCTGAAAATATTATTAGATGTTTATGCCAGTCGGGGTTCTGAAAAATGTTGTTTTGGGAGAGCACGCATATCTCTGTTAAACTTTTGGGAGTCGCAGGTAACCGACAGTTAGGGCAAAGGAGTCGCGTATGGCAAAGGTTTGAAAACCACTGCTCTACACCTACCAAGTTCATCCTTGGATTGCTCCTTCTCGCAAAAGCCGACAGGTCTCTAGCCTTGGGGCGATCGAGGATCAACTATATAAATTTATTAACTTTTAACAGTATAAATTCACTGCCGATATGCAGTCGTGCGGGCATTGTGCTGGACTCTCGCCCTGAAGATCCAGGTTCTAACTCCATTGACGGCACAGTAGTGGTCGGCTGAAGTTTTTTTGCGGTTTTCCAGCTTCGAGGCGCGAATGCGAGCTGGTCTCCCATTTAAAAAGACTCTCCGCTGAGAGCAGACAGACCTACAACACGATACCGACATAAAATGAAAATTCAAGCATTTCCATCTTTACTTCAGAAAATGAAAGGCAGGTGGCAGCATGAACACGAAACAAGCGCAACTCTGCAACATAGATATGTTAGGGCCCACACATTCACTCAGAACACACATTCCGGCATGTGCCGATTCGTTAGAAATCCCGAGGGGGAATGTGTACGAGTTAAGTAGTAGTAGTAGTATAAATTCACTAGGAAACCAATTTAAGAGGCCCCATTTAAAGTCTTGACCCAGAGTCCAAAAAATCTGGCTAAAGAATGTGAGAAGTGTGATTTGCGCTTTTTTTTTATATTCTCGCCAAAAATAGTGTTTTTTGTTGTCATTAATCATTATTTATTTTAAATCAATATTTTCTTGCGCTGGATCGATAATTGCATTAATAATAATTAATCTTAATTATATCATCAAGAAAACATATAGAGATAAGTTATTATATTGTCCCTCTTGTGGAACTCAAGTGTACATCATCAAATGTCTTTTTTAGGTCAGACATCGACACAAATGCCGATTCATTTTTATTATTATTATTCATAATGAGCCAACATGAATTAGCAGTGCCTTGAAGCTAGTGCCATTCGTGTCGATTCGGTGTCTATTTTATACAGCCGGAATATGTGATGTTGTTTTATTCTTCTTCTCTACCAAAAATGGATCAATGGATTCATCGCACGTCGCCCTCGAGTAGAAATGTGCTTGACCTTTCCTACGGGGGCTGCCCTGAAAGATGACTCGTTGCACTCGAGACAAACGATTCCCATCATCGCGATGCATAATTATTGGCATTTAATCGTGTGTATGTATAAAGGAAGAAGTATTATTTTGTTTTGAAATTCAGCTCCAGCACTTGTCAGACACTACGTGCCACGCCGGAAAGTGGAACGTTCCTTTGCCACCACGGCAAGCAAGCAGCCCCAATTATGACTGCCTGAATCATAATAGCCCTCTCTCTCTCTCTCTCTCTCTCTCATCAGTCTCGAATAGCACGGGCTCGGAAAGAAATTTCATTCTTTAATTTGTCTGAATAATTAGGTAGTGCACTCTGAAGTATAAGGTCACACACACACACATACACCGAATCGACTTCGTTACGTGGAATTCATTTGCATCGAAAGCTAAAAAAACCGTTCGATGTAGGATTTTGTTTGGGAATAAAATAATTCTGAGAAAAAAAAATGCAATTAATATGCAACAAGATTCATTCGATTTATTGTCGAGTCAACGAGGCCAATAAAGCTTTTAAATGTCATACCAAAGGCCAGCCTCTAATTCCATGTAAATATAACGAGTGTATTTCTTAATTAAAATTTCCTTTGAAGTAAGGAAAGGTGACGACTTCTTAATTAATTTAATTTGTTACAGGAATCGTTTATGCTATTGCTGTTGTCTGAAAGGCCTAGCACCTAATTGGTGTATAATAAATTCGCAGGGTTTACACTGCCTGAGTATTTCTTCTTTATGTTGTAGTTTTCATGACTTGATCTCTGCCTTGATTTGTATTCATGATCTCCCCCCCCCCCCCCCCCACGTAGTGCCGGCCACAAGAGGGTCTTGTGGCTCCTCGTTGAGAACAACACAATTGTAAACCATACGATACGAATTTATTATGCACCGATTTAGCGTTGGATTAACAATTGCTTTAATATATTCAATGAAGAAGTCAATATTCTAAAGTGCGTAGTAATTTGTATAAGAAAAAGTACGTATGTGAATGCATGGTAGAAATTTCTGGATTTTTTCTGGCGTACCTCCTTCATCATCTTGAGATTTTTGTGTTTTTCGTGTAAAAGAAATCTTTTCTTTTTTCTTCAAGAAGTGGCGCCCCTCAACAAACGAGTTCGTTGTTGTCGTACAACCAATATTTACAATTCTCAACAAAAACGCGGAACATCGAAAGTTACTTTGGCAAGTCGAGGAGACTAAACACAGAACAAAGGAGGTATCCATAGGCTGCCCTGCGACCAAAAAGAAAAAGCTTTGAGCCCGACCGCTTCTGTCAAGCTTTACAATGAGGTCCATCGGTGAAGAACAGTCTCCGGGGTCAAAAAGTGACTCTCGATCTTTCTCTACTTGTTCGCCCAACCAGTGATCCCTCTGTGGTACCTTCCACTCCACAAAAACCGCCACCTTGTTTTTTTTTCAAGCTAACCGATGACACGAGGAGTGTCTAATTTAAAATACTCTCCAATGCTCATACCTGAAAAAAGCAAAAGAACACAAAAGAATGATGGAAGGGGTTCGTTTGCCCCCCCCCCTTTTTTTTGCCCTCCCTTACTCGATGGTACATATACACGAGCCTGTAATTTAAGCATCATGTTCTGTCTACTAGCAAGTAAAGATTGCTATCTAACAGGGCGAGCGAAATACTGGATATAATCTTTTGTAATGAGAAATAAAGGTCTTATAATGTAAATTCATCTGTTTCCAAACAAGTTCAATTATGATGACTTAAAAATTCATTTCTAAGTTAACTTATTGATCGTGTTACATAAAATTAAGTAGCGGGGGTTTCCACCAAAATCTGCTCGATCATCTGACCAAAACTCAACCAAACCAAATGCAATTTATTTGGCAAAAGTCAGGGAAATATGCAAATGTTTGATAGAAGTCAGAGGGAAAAACTGTGTGAATAGAAAAAACTGAATATTTAAGGAAAAAAAACTGAAAAATATAAAAGTGGAGTTTTTCGGTTAGGGATATTTTAATTTCAGTCGGGAAAAGTCAGGGAAATTTTTGAGTTACATTTAAGGAAAATTAGGGATTTTTTTAGTTTTGGTCACATGGAAAGTTGAAAAAATTTTGAAGAATTTCGAGGCATAGGTGGTCCGTCCGCACAGGCACACTTTATAAAATTATTCACCCGTTTTAATTGACACACATCCCCATATGGGTTCAAATAAAATTATACCTTTATACTTAGGTTCACATACATCATCGAGAAGAGTGCGGCAAATTGCGATCCTGATTACGAGATATCGCTAAATTTTGCCAAAAAAAATCTCAAATTACTGTTTTAAATGCAATTTGGTAATTGCTATTGCGGAAATTTTCCGGAAGCGTGGGATAATAAAGGGCTGCTACAAATCGCAGTAAAAAAATATGTTTCACGAAAAAAGTATTCAAATAATCAGATGACCGTATTTCTTTGAGGGAAAAATACGATAAACTGGGATCTTATAATACTCCGTACAATATGGGACATCTCCGATCACTGATCTCTTTCGATCACTGATAACTTATACTCAATATATCTATTTATCTTATCATGTATTCGCCTACGCTCGCTCTGTTTGGACTGAAGTCCATATTTTTCTATTGTTATTAATTTACTTTTTCTTTTATTACTTGCTTTTTGTCCGCTCTGTATGTATATTACCTATTTTTATTTGTCGGTATATTATAATGCTTATTCTGTGTCTGCTTATCATTCATTCATTATTTCCCCTTACCTTATATTAACTGTTCTGACACCAACATATGTGCTCCATTATATTCCCAATGTATGGTATATTTTGTAAATATGACTGTAAAATGTGGCAACAATGAATTGCCACTCATTGAAGGACCTACTGGTCAAATCAATAAATTTATTTATTATTTATTATTTATGGGACATCTCCAACGGTCAGAAGTAGGCGCAATCACTAGTCGTAATTAAAATTCCAAGAAAAACTGCGGATAAAACATTAAACCTGAAAAATATGTTAGATGAATATTTATCATTTTTATTTTTTTACAAAACGTGCGTGCGCGTGTGTGTGTGTTTTCACAACTTTGGTCAATATTACAATTTCAAATAAGTATCGTGAAAAATAACGAAAATTACATTCCCGTAATACGGGACACAAGTGATCCGTCGAATTGTTTCAGACGTGTTACTGGTCCTTCGTTTTCAAAAAGGTTGAAGAAACACTGCTCTACCCAATAAAACCTCGATAACATTTTTAAGGAAAACATTTTCGAGGGGAATCTCAAATATCACCTTCAATTTTGTCCATGTCTATTTGTCCTAGTAACATTACATGATTCTCCCCACCCAAGTGCAGCTTGTCCGTGGTTGAATTTTCAAGTTTCACACAGTTAATTTCTGTGTTATAAAATAACTTAGTTAATTTCCAAGTTATTTTTATATGATATAATAAACTTTTCTTTTACTTTGTCAACCAAGTCCTCTTCAATAATTTGTGGCACCGAATTTCTTCTTTCGCTCCGAAATAGTGAAATCAACCTATGGCCAGTGCCGTCTTAACGCGTGGGCCCACCCGGACACGGCCCGGGGGCCTCAGGAGAAGAGGGGTTTCACAAAAATGAGATCAGGTTGAAATTTTCTAGAATTTACAAGGTAGGGCCTCAGAAAAACCACTTGGCCCCCAGACGGCCCTGCCTATGGCCCGCGGAGTCATCTGACGTGACCCGCGACCTCAAATCTAATTTTCTAAAAACGAACTGACCGGTGCATAAACAGATCACCTGAACCATCCGCTTTGCGGTTCCACATCACTTCAGTGGTCCTTGGCATATTTCCAATTTAAGTGCGACCCGCGTCACATTTGCATATTCTTGAGTAACGTGCGGAACAGTTCCAGATCCCCGAGTGTCCTGCAGCACATGAACAGATCACTTATGTGATCTGCGGTGCATTCCCACATCACCCAAGTAACCCGTGGCATATTTACGGATCAATTTAGTGACTCGCGGCACATTTTCAGACCCAGTTACATGGCCCGAGACAGAGTTCCAGATCACTCGAGCAGCCCTCGTCAAATTTCCGGATCACTTAAATGGGCCTGCGGAATATTCACAGATCACACGAATGACCCTCGGCACAGTACCAAAGGACTTGAATTGGCCACGGCACGTACATAGATCACTTAAGAGACCTGTTGCACCTTTACAAATCACTTAACAGACCCGCAGTGCCGTTCCAGATCACTTGAATGACCCGCTGCACATTCACAGATCAATTGAGTGACCCACGGAGTCGTTACCAGAGCTCTCAAGCGATCCGTGGCACATTTACAGATCATCTAAGTGACCCGCGGCACATTTACATATCACTTGAGAAACGTGCGGCACAGTTCCAGATCACTTAGGCCGGTATTCACCGACATGGTTTAAGCTATAGTCACAATTGTTTGATAACAGATCGACACGGATTGGTTAGATTCAGGTTTTTAACCAATCTATGTAGATCTCTTATCCAAAAATTGTGACTACAGTTTAAACCATGTCGGTGAATACGGCCCTCAATCAAGTGGTCCGCGGCACGTTTTCAAACCAATGAAGTGGCCCGCACTCTCCTAAAGGTTGAGCGTCCTTATTTTAGTGTATGTAATGCCTTGCCATACGTCCATCAGGATTCATTAGAAACTGGTGTCTTCATGAAAAAAAAAACGAAAAAAAGTAGCCAGTAATAATAATCGTTGTGTCGGCAGCTCGAGCATGACACCCGCTGTGGCGTCGTCGGTCAGTACTAAACTGCTGTATATGTCTCGGGAGGTGGGAACATATGCCCAAGAAGCTTCAAGGAAAGAAAATGCACGAGTTTAGGACCCTCTTTTCATCATAGAAAAAGAAAAAGATATATCGATGGCTACGTTGGAGGAAGAAAATGAATCGTTTTTTAAAATCCAGACGTGGTGATTTTGGTGCAACTCTTGTTCTACACACACGCCCCGTTCAAATACAAGGTAAAAACGAGCAGGGGAGAGCCACGTAGGGATAGGGTCGGAGATGTGTTTTTTCGTGACCACGTCGATAGATGTCGCCGATAAAGTCTAGAGGTGGGAGTGAGTCCAGCTAGCAAAATGCTTGTATAATAACAGGTTCGCCCCACAGTGCGGGAGAGAATATATTTGAAAAATGTCAGAAAAGGTTTTTTTTCTTTACGGTGACCTCTTGGACTTTTTCCATCTCCTCCTTCTCATGACTGAACCGCATCTCACCATCAATTGCAGTTTATCCTTTCGTTTTGACTTTACCTCTCTTGCCTTCCATCCGCAGTGCACATCAACAGCAGCAGCGAAATAACAACTGGCTCACGATCTCTACTTTCATAGTAATTATAGTTTGTGGAGAGTCAGTTGCGATAGAGTTTTGGGTCGGCCACAATAACAACAGCAGCAGCAGCAAAATAACTAAGAGATAGGGCATGGGACATAGTAGAAAAGCGGGAATTCCATCCCGTCTATCCAATGCTGCTCGAAGGAGATTTCCGCGACGCATGTTAAACAGTTCTCTGCTGGTCTTTCTTTTTTTTCTTTTTTTTTGTTGAAAAGAACAAACCCGGTGATGGCCGGGTTTAATCGTCTCGAATACGGCAACGAGATGTTGGCCACTCGTTTTTTCCAATGACCACGTGAATGCCCAATAAAAGCCTGGCTGCGGGCACGTGACTTAAATTAACAAGTTTGAAGGGGAGTTTGGCAAGGGAGAATTCGTGGTGGATGTATGCGAGTGCGTACTTCACTCCCTTTGGTCCTACGGTTTAGCAATGCGATCAAATTTATTAAGGTATGACATCCGTAACATATCATCAATGATGGTCGAAGATGCATTTTTAACGGCAGACATATTCAAACTGTTGCTTGCGAGAGAATCGGTGCTCACTGAAGCTACCTAAAATGTTCGGTGTTTGTGCATGACTTCATGATCGCGAGGACTTGACTGACATTTAACTGAAGTCATATTTTGCACGTTACAAAAAGCATTCACTTTATAATGAGAGTAAGTCAGGATTGTTACCGATGACTTCATGATGCTCAGCATAACTCATCCCGGGTCGGGCATGGATGTCTACTAACACTAACAAATTCCCTGGACAGATCGTAACGATCTCTTGGGAATACGTGCTGATCACGTTATTATTATTTAAAAAAAAAAATAGTGCTTCCGACTTTAGAAACTTCGAAGACTTCTGCGCGCTTTAACTGATCACGATCCAAATATTTCCATGAATATTTCTCTGTATTTTATTTATTTTTTAAAAATAAATAACATATTCGTGGGATTTTGTTCTGACGGCACCTTTAAAATGTTGCTGTTACTGCTACTTAACCGTACATGCACCTCGTAAACATTTCTCTAGAGCAGTGTTCCTTAAGTGGGCTATATCGCCCCCTGGTGGGCGATGCAATGTTCCAGGGGGGTTGATAGAAACTACGGGTATAACATAGGATCCTATGGGTTTGCTTGAGTTCGGGGGAGATGAGAGAAAAAGTTTTTGAAGAAGGGGCGATGCAAAAAAAGTTTGGGAACTATGCTTTAGAGCAGGCATCTTCAATTCGTTGCTCGCGAGCACCACGGTGCTCCCTGAAGTGTCCAGAGTGCTCGATACTCTTGTCCGATTTCGTGCTCGCGAGCACTTGACCAACGTTCCAATTAAACACCTTGCACAAATTGCATTCAAGGATTGAGACATCCTGATTGCATGCATTCGTATATCAAACTTGCCGTAAGGGTGCTCTTCTTTTGATGATGAGTACAGACAGTGTTCGTACCTGATTTTATACTTTCAAGTTTTTACTTGTTGGTATACTCTTAGCTTGATCATTTCATTCAAGATGCTTTCAAGTACTAACAGTCAATCAGCCTTGAGTAAAATAATTTGAGCCAGAGATTTTCAGATTTTTCCCATGGGTGCTCTATTTCTGATACTTGGACGGGGGGGGGGGGGGGGGGGGGGAGATGTTCAATACTTGAGACATCAACGGGCTATTTGATGTGTTCTTTTTCCCCTCGTTTTCTTTCCTCATGTAAACTTAACTGCATTTGTGACTAATGCGAAATAAAGTAGTTTAGTTGCTGAAATTAATCATTCCGGTAAAAATATGCATTTTTAACCATACGGCTATGTTGTGTGTGGTTTCTGATACTGTTGTTTGGCAGCATCACCTTGATCCCACCTCTCAACACCCCAGGTTGTTCAATTTACATTCCTTATCCATTCAAATAATCAAAGTACGTGGAGCCAATAATATGAGTATCATGCATATTGAATATTCTCAAGCTCACACCTTCCAGGTGTACGTACACTCACTGTAGTAATGAATACGGTGTTCTTCCTCTGAAGTTCCATTTTGACTGGCCGGAATTTTTTTTTAATATTTAGTAATCGATACAGTTTTTTTTTTTTTTTGTTCCTGTTCTGGAAAATAGAAAAAAAAAGATCATTAAATGTTAATGAGTACACATTAAAAGCAGAAAAAGAAAAACTAATGTCTTATTTCCACAAACAACAATTTGGCTTGTTCCGATTCCGTCAATCTGATCAAGTGGAGTGGGGATGATATCAACTTTCTCCCTATCCTTTACGGGGGGAGGGATCTTTATTTATTCTTTTTCAACCTGATCCTCTGGGTTAACGATGATGGTAACTATGACGGTCCAAAACGACGAACGACTGTCGTCGATAATCGCCAGTGCTAGTAGTAATGATGATGCCCCCCCCCCCCAAAGTAGATGGACTAGATCTTTCCCGCACTCTCTGCGGGCCTCTTGGAAACGGTAATGAATTCCCGCCATTAATCGTTTAAACAGGGAAACCCAATTAATGGCGAATTAATTGACTACTTCACCTCAGCCGCTTTCCACTACTTCTCTCTCTCTCTCTGTCATTTACTTGGTGTAGCCCCCCCCCCCTCCCGACTTCCAATCTATCTTGGGCTTCTTCTTGGGAAGGGAGGATGGTTGAGAGAGAGATTGAGAGGGTTCTTGGTACCCTTGCTACCGGAGTAATTTATCTTACAAGGAAGACCACAGAAGAAAACTGTTTGGTTGCCGCCGCCGCCGTTGCTTCTCATGATAAGCTCTTATTCTTGCGATGTAAAGAACAAATTACTATTGTGTATATGTTGTTGTTTGCCCGACCGCCTCTAAATTCACTTGACCTTCCATCTCACCTGTTGTTTACACCCGCTATGGATCACGCATGTTGTGAGTGAGTCGAGTGTGGAAAACTTTTTAATTTTCTCTATCAGCCTACTATTCAATTTAAAAAAGGGAAAATCCTGACCCGTAATCGCATATTACAGAAAATCATTGGAAGAATGAAATTTCGTTTTGTTTTTTCTATATTTTTTTAAACCAGACTAACTATTGCTCTCAAAAGAGAGAGGCTGACGAGGCTCTAGTCTGTAGGCCCAGAAATCGACCTTATTACAGTCAGACCTCGGTGTAACGTCACCACTACAGCTCGAATAAAAATGACTTCATAAGCGGGGAAACTTGATAGCAAAGCAAGACCAACATACACTTTATACAGAAAAATGTTTCAAAAACTGACCTTGTCAACGAGGTGACGGTAAAAGTGGTTGACGCTCTACCGAATTCTTACTGTTTTTTTAGGTCTGAGTATAATTCAAAAATCGTAGCGTAGGGACTTGCTTGAATATATAGTAGACCCCACGTATGTAAGAGAATTTTCGTTGTATTTGGTAGAAAATATTTGACTCCACAGGGTTGTAAAAAACCCTAAATGTGTTCTTGGTCAACTATGAAAATAATTAATTTTTTCTTGCATTATATATATATATATATATATATATTGTTCTGAATTGAAAACTACTATAAAATTTATGATTACTAGGAGAAGAAACCACGGATCTAGAATTTTAGAATTTCCCAAGATATCGCTAGGGGCTTTGTGAGAAATAACAGGAGCAAATAGTTATGGTAATGTTCTACAGAATCCCTTCAGTGTGTTCGGGGCCGTCGTAGGAGCATCTTGAGCTCCGGTGAAAATTTTTTGAACCTAGAACAACGTTTTTAAATTAGCACCAACTTGAGGAACCCTTGGTCAAGCACGAAAGAAATCAAGGACTATTTGGGCTATATGTCACTGCCACTTTCTATATTTTCACTCGTTTCGGCTCTAAATTTCTTAAGCCGACTCTTCTTGATCTCCTGTGGCCCACGTACTACCATTTAAAAACTACTACCCTAGAACATGGAAATTACTAAAACTTTTTCACAAAGGTAAGGAGGTTGAAAAACACAAACTTCTATACTAGGTACTCACAAATCTTTTCCGTTTACGATACACTTGGAAATGTGAGATTTGAATTCTAATTTTCTTGCAGCACATTCAACACAAATTAATTTTGGGAGTACTTGGGCAGTACCTTCCAGAGAAGGAGGTGTCTCCTCTTCTCTTGGAAGTGCTGGCTTGGGGCCCATGCTACAAAATACTGTGACCCTCGGCTCCGATGCCACTGTATTCAGCTATATTGAAGGATCACTTCTCGGGTTTTCTACAAAACGGTATTCCTATACTCCGTAACCTTTTTATGATATTTTATTTTGTATTTCCTCCACTAAATACCGTACAGTTTCATCCTTCTTTTCATCACGATAACATTTTCTAAAAACAATGTCATATTCTACGTTACAGAGTTTTTTTTAATCTAAAAAAAAAGTGGCGCAAAATACTCTCTATTATAATGTACCGTGAATGGACTGTAATCCATCCATCCACCGATATGAAACGGGAAGAACCCCAGAAACAACTGGTGCTCTCCACATACCAGCTGTTTCAGGTGAGCACTGTAGTACGGATCTCTCTCTCTCTCCTCGAAAATTAGCCGTTTTACCGAAAAATATCCATCATTTGAAGCGGAAGCGAAATCACTTTCTTCTCCCTTCAGATTGGAGGGTGGGCTTTAGGTTAGGATTTTCTACTTATGAGAAGAATCGTTCTTTTGCAAGGGGGAGGGGGGCTGCGGAAAAAAATGGAAGAATGACGCTACAAAGAGAGAGAGATAGAGGAAAAAAAAAGGCCAAAGGTAATGAGTTTTGTTGGCCTTATACTGATCCCTAGGCCCTCCTCCTTGTGTGCACGCTCTCACACACATTTTCAGATTTTTCCGTACCACATACGTAAGGCGATGTGTATGACAGCCTACCTATCTCTCCCGAACCAAGAAGTTTAAGCATCTGCTCTAATTGTTTATCCTTCGCATGGGAGTTCTCTCTTTATAACGGGGGGAGAACCAGCGAATGTACTCGCACTATTTTCTAGATCGTTCCTCTCCTTCCGCTCAGAAATTATTATTATTTTATTATTATTGTTATCTTTTTTTGCTGTTAGATCAATTGTTGTTCGCTTGTGATTCGTGATATTCGATTCAATTATATGTAGCGAGGCTTGTAACCAATTGACGGCAGGTGAAAAGATGGTGTTTGTTTGCTGGCTTATTTGTCATCAAATTATAAAGATTACGTGCTGGTTACCCTTGAAAGTTCTCGAAGTGAATTATAATATAAACTTAATACGCCTTAAGGTGGTCCTGGAAACAGTTATGATCAAGTTTCTATCAATTTTTTTCTATCTGCCTTACGATCAAGTCTTCTTCTAGAATTTTTTGGATTCCTACATTTAGTCTAGCGTCTAGACTGAATGTAGGAATCCAACAAAATTGGTCTTGACTCCAGACCATTTATGGTTACCATAGACTATGAATATATGTTTTATTATTATTATTAGTCTATATATTACACATGTCTGTTTCCTACATTTGTTCTAGATCTTTTTGTTTCGGCTTCCTATAATAATTCTAATTTTTTTCGATTTCTTACAAGTCTGATTTTCTATAGTTATTCTAAATTTCTCAGAATTCTTAGACTTTGTTCTAAATTTTTTCCGGTTCCCTGTATTTATTCTAGTTTTTATTTTTTAATTATTTTTTTCCTTACATTTATTCTAGATTTAGTGGATTTATGGGAGTTCTCTTTATAACGAGGGAAGAACCAAGGAATGTACTCGTGCGATTTTCTAGATCGTTCCTCCTTCCGCTCAAAAATTATTATTAATGTTACCTTTCTTGCTGTTATATCTATCGGGATCCGTGGTATTCGATTCAATTATATGTAGCAAGGCTTGTGCTTGTAACCAATTTGACATCAGGTGAAAATGTATGTGTATGCATGGTGTTTGTTTCTTGGCTTATTTGTCATCAAAGGTTATATGCTGCTACCCTTGCAAGTATGCTTGAAGAAGTAAATTACAATATAAATTTAATACACCTCAGGTGGTGCCGGAAATAGTTTCGATCAAGCTTTTTTGATCGATAAGTGATTTAGGTTCGTCAATGTGCTTTTTTTTTGGTCACTGAATATTTCTTTTGTATATTTTTGCATCTTACAGTTTTTATTCTGGATCTCTCTTCTTTTTTTTCACAAATTTATTTCAAACATACTTTGTTCGTTTTCGTATTCAATTTATAATACATTTCTTTTCCATGTGCTAAATTTATTTTGAGATTTTTTTTTGTCTTCCTACATTTATTCTAGATTTTTTTTTGAACATTTATTCTAGATTTTTTTTTGAACATTTATTCTAGATTTTTTTTGTTTTTGTTTTTATATTTACGTGTTTCAAATGTTATTTTTTTGTTTCAAAATTATTCTCGGTATATTCCGAGGTATATATTTATATATTTGGTTTCTTACGTTTATTCTAGATTTATTTCGGTTCCCAAAATCTATATATATATTCTCCGAATTCATTTACTTTATTTATTCTTTAATTTATTTACTTTATTTCTTCTCTAATTCATTTATTTTATTTATTCTGGAATTAATTCTCTAGATTTGTCTCGGTTGGTTTCCTTGATTTCTATATTAAATGTATGCTTTAATTTTGGAGCAGTAGTGACTTATAACTACAAAATTCTTACTGACTCTGTCAATCTGGATTAGGTGATATACATCCCATTCCGGGAAAAAAAAGTGATCATCAGCTTTTACCTGCTATTACTACTAAACCACACATGCACCTCATCCGTTGTGAACCTAACGTGAAGTTTGTTTCTGTGTAATGCTTGTTATAGTGAGCTTTTACCTGTATGAGTGTGTGTCTGGTCATTCAATATCTTATCATTGCTATGAATTTGTATAAATAGTAGCAAATTTGCCCCTTCCCATCAGTCATTCATCTAAGAAATTATTTTTCCAAGTAATCGTTCTTGATTTTAGAATGTCGTGAATTTAGCTCCCAGGTTCTCTCCCCATAGGATTCTGGATAACTTTCGTTAAAACCGACCGCTACATTAAAAAAATTTAACATTGACCATAATTATGCAATTTCAAAATTTAATTATCACCGTTTCAAGTGTTGTATGTGCTAAAATGAGTTATTAATATTTCCTAATAACAATTGAAAGAAAGAAAAGAAATGGTTATGAGCTGATAGCCTGGAATTGACGTATTTAATTCGATTTAATGGTAGGAAAACTTTTTGCCCTCTCAAAGAAAAACACATTACTTCTCAATTCTTTTGGTCTCTTTGAGATTTTGTACTCATATATGATCAAATCACATAATTACTGCTAAAATATTTGATATAAACCTCTCAAATAATCGTGATATTGTAATTTTTTTCAATTATCTCTATCTGATAGATTTAGAAACAAAAGAAATTAAAATGTCAAAGTAAAATTATTGTGGAGTAGATTTTTTTTCCAAAAATCATCTCTCCGTGTAATTTTCGATACGCCCCTAGACCTATTTTCTATTCCTTTTCTTTTATCATATTCGTATCCAAAATATTATAAAGAAAAAAGGAAAAGGTTTCCGAAGACGTCGGGTGAAGAAAAAAAAAAAGAAAAAACCCGAAGAACATGAAATCAGACATCTGTTAAAGTTCCCCAGATGAAATATGACAGCGTGAAAACGAGCCTCTTAATAAGAAAATTGCTTCCGCGAGAGGGAGAGAGAGAGAGAGAGAGAGAGCGGCCCTTTCTCTCTCTCTCTCTCTCTCTCTCTCTACCTCTATCTATCTGTGTATTGTATAAACTTGGAATTCTGTCAAAAGAACCCCTTCCGCAGTTTCCTATAAGAGATGCAACCAGATAGATGACCAACCACACTTCCTTTGTCAATGTTTCTCTTATTCCCATGTACGAACTCCTCCAACAAAATAGTGCACATGATGGTATATTATGACGAACAAAATATTTGCAATGGAATCTGAGGACGCATTCCACTCAGATGTTCAGATGAGTTAGATGGGAGTCAGAATAAGCATAAGTCAGGGGGTCTTGAGACTTCTTTTGTTTAGCCGTGACCTATAATCAACTACACTATCAAATTCGTGATCCATATGTCTATTTTCGAGCTTTTAAAAAATGCTTGTTAAAAATTTCCCTAAATAACAAAATACTTGTTTTTTAAAATTTATTGGAACAGTCTTTATACTGGTGGGCTTACAGAACCCCGAATTATTATTAAAAGCTTGCACTAACTATAAAATTGTTTCTTTCATAAATTCTGGACTTATTTCTGTGATTAATTTTCAATTATAATATATCTTTCAATTCTGACATTATTTTTTTTCTAATTCTGGAATTATGCATTTCTTTCATTAAGGAGTCGTTCAAGTATTACGTCAGCATCGATGGGGGGATAGGGGGTTCGGGTTCTGTTCAAGAACTAATATTCTTGATAGAAATATTCCGAAATATTCTTGATAGCATCTTACTCGGTATGCCAAAAAAAACGAGAAAAACCGTTCCCTATTTTGTGGGCACCTGGACTAACATTCTCCCTATTGATAAGTCCTCTACATCAGTGGTTCTCAACCTTTGGAAGCCCGCGGCCCGGTTTCATTTATTTTTGTAAGTGGAAGGCCCGTTCAGACACATGATTAACGGAACATGAATGGAGGAAAAGGAAACGGCAGATCAGTCATGGCCCGGTATGAATGATATCACGGCCCAGTACCGGGCCGCGGCCCGGCGGTTGAGAAACACTGCTCTACATAGCCACTTTAGTGATCTCTATATGCTCAGTGGACCCTTCAAGTGCTCTGGGCCTGTGCCGCGTTTCACACAATTGATCCAGGAATGTGCCGTGGGTAACTTGAGTGATGTACAACTGCACTGAGGGCCGCTTACGTGCTCTAAAACTGTGCCACATATTACACAAGGGATCTCTAAATGTGCCACGGATAGCTTAAGTGTTCTGGAACTGCGTCGCGAGTCACCTAGGTGATCTGTGAATGGGCCCTGGGCCTACTTGAATGATCTGAAAACTTACCACTGGCCACTAAAAAGCTCTGGAATTGTGCCACGGGTCACTTAGGGATCTGTAAAAATGTGCCGCTTAGTTCATTTTTATAAAATTCGGTTTAAAGTGGCGGGCAACGTCAGATAACCCGGAAGGCCACATGTGTTCCGCGGGCCATGGATTTAGCATATATGTCTTGGAGGGTGGGTCGGGATGAATTTCTTAAAAATAAATTTTGAGTTCTTAGCCTTCAAATAGCATTGAAATCAACAGAAAATGATTATAATGACATATAAGGGTATTTTCTTCCGAAATTTTAAATCTTTTTAAATTTTTTTCCTTGAAAAAAATAAATTTTTGATCGTCTGGGAGGGAGGATGAAGTCCGTCTATACCACCCACCCCCCGTGCGTATGTCTCTGATTCCAATATGCGTTTGAGGTGGGGGGGGGGGCAGAGCTGATGAAATTTCGCTGACAAAGAGGGATGGGGTCAGAATTTTGGTGACGGGAGAGGGGGTTCATTAATAATTAAATTTTGCTGACGTAATACTCGAACGACCCCTAATTTTGAATCCTGAATTATATATTTCTTTCATTAATTTTTGTTTAGGATGCTCATATTTTTGCATAGATATTTTTCAGTATTCTCGTACATTCTATAATAATGTTATGCTTTCTCTTTCAATGCCAATATATAAATATATAATATAAATATCTGCATAAATATATAAAATTATTGCTTATAAGAGAGTTCCAAAAAAGCTGTTTGGCCAAGGCTGCCGAAATCGTTAGGACGCTCCGGAAACCATTGGCGCAACAAATAGATTTATAACTAGATTATATATGAATATTTTCGGCCAATCTAGGAAGCCCCTATGAGCCAAGTTCAGGTCACGGGTCTTTCCTCTGATGAAAATTGAATATATTTCAACCAACAGTAATTGTCTTAAAGTCGAATCTTTTCCCCTCTATCAAAGGATCAATTTAGACCACCACAGTCAGCCCCACTTTTTCGGATAGCGGATATAATATATGAAAACGAATAACTCGCTCGAACGAACAAAATCCTCCATCACCAAAATTTTTCCCATAGAGACAACGTTAACGTTTGCTCGCTTAATATGATAATTTCAACGACTCCCCCCCCCTCCCCCCTCCCCCCCCCCGTTTAATGGAATATTACGTTGGCTTCATACGCCAACTATTAATACACAGCCAACCACTATACTCATAATGTTTTTATTGACTGAAACATTTGGAATTAATGGAAAATACGTTACTATTGGTCAATCGATAAATACACTTGCGAGTAGGCACTGGCCTCCGAGTATTCAAGTTATCTTCAATACGTGCATTTTTAATTATTTCATTTTGGTTCTCTATCAAGCAAATAGACAGCGCTAACTTTCCTAATGAAAAGTAAAAATCTTAAATATTATAATCATTGTAATTAAATGTAATTTTCGTTTCATTTTTTATGTCTGATTTATTCGAGAAGCTTTATTAATATTGATCCTTCATCAGTTTTCAATATGCAAACTATACTAACGTTGTAAAATGGCAGTTGAATTGTTCCCCGCTTAATCGGATATGTGTACTGAAATCGTTGATGCCCGATTAAGGGGAGCAGACTGTGTTTCCCAAAGTGGGCGATGCAACGGACCAAGGAGGCGGTAAAAGCGTCAGATAAAACATGGGATTGATTCTATGGGTTGGTTTACCTGGAGGGGGGGGGGGGAATTTTTTCAGGGTGGAGATGGGGGAATATAGACCGATGTTTATGAACCAGAGTTCCGTAGAAACTTTGTATTATCTGAAGCATCACCGAAAATACATGCGTGAATAGTTCTAATCGAAATTATTTGTGTTAAGGAGGGGAGAAGGAATTCCCTATAACTACATCTTAATCCAATAAATAATCTTAACTTATCATATAAATAATTTTAAAGCTTTTTCGAAGCGGTTAATAAATAGTCTTACATCTAAATTTCACAACTAGGAGAGTTCTGGAAATAAACGTGGTAAATTTGAATATTTAAAATAAAAGAGTTTTTTCAATCGATTTCATAGCAAAACAATAATTTTTTGTTGATATTCGATTTATTGGAAATTCAAGGGTTTTTGTTTAAAGAATTAGAAGAGGTTTGGTTCCTTTAAATCCCTTCCTATATATATATTCATACATGAAAGAATCCTCTTGTCTTTAATCTATGAAATGAGATCATACTTCTCAAGGGCTGTGAAACGAGTTTCGCCGTGATTGGCATTACAATGGCGAGTAAGTTTTCTTCTCATCCTTTCTTTATGCAAATAGGACAACAAAAGGTTAAGTAAATATATTAAGACTGACAAATTGCGAAAGTTCTTTGGATGTGTTTATATCGAGCTTATTGAAATTTGTTTGAATTGCGTTCATTTATATGGACAACAAAACAGCGAACTTAATATTTATGAGCGCGGAGTATCGGAAATCGCCATTGGCTTTTTTTCTCATAATCAGCTTTCTGCTTTTCTCGAATCATTTTTACGACGTTTTTCAGTATTTTCTGAATTCGTTGAAAAAAGTAGAAATGTTCCGCTCACTTAGAGAAATATCTCCACTTTTTCCACCGAAAAATGGTGTCTACTTTTCACTATTAATCAAAGCAAAAAAGAGTAGAAAGCGCATTACTCTTTTTTTGCTACTTTTGTCTCAACCTCCCACACTTACTTGATGGACGTTACGGACACTCACTCGTCTCTGCCTCCTTTCACTTCAACTTGGGCCGGGCCTGTGGCCTTCTTTCCCGTTTTCAAACACTCGCATGATAAATGTCCACAAGAATCCGCTGGACATCGACTGACAAAACACATACTAACATACAAGGGGAAAAGAATGGTTCGGCTGCAGAAAGATGCAAAAGGACGCTTTTTTTCCTTTTTCTCTCTCTCTCTCCAACTTTTACACGGACTTGCTTCTCCTACGATACAGCCTAGCCATGGGGTGGACGTTTTACATTATTTTTCCGGAAGTGTCGAAAGAATAGGAACGTATGACAGAGATATGTGGAAACGCATTTGTTAAGGCCGCTCCCATATACCGTATAAAAGAGAGGATGGAGGGGAAAATCTGAAGAAGGCGGATTGTCGCCACCCGCCCTCATATCTAACCTTTTGGCCTATTAATAACATGTCTCCGTTTCGGCGATATTACGCTAAATCTTAGGTTGTCATAAAACTTCGTATCTGCTGTTTTTGCCCTCCTTATATTCCCCTCCTCCTCCTGAAGAGAAGAAGAGGAGGAGGAAAGGAATCAATTTTCATCTGTAGGAGCTACATGCGGATACGTTCCTCTTATCCGCATTGTTTTATTTCCACGTGGGGTGCGGCCAAAGGCATTAGTTCTAAGCCTTGTCAACTCCGAAAAACAACTTTCCATTTTTCTTCCAAAGCGAGGACAGAGAGAGAACCTATCCTGTATTATGCTATCATAAATGTTTGTAGTAAATTAAATTATTTCCTAATAAACATAAAAATTAGCATCATTTAATTTAATGAAAAAACTCACACTAAAACGTAAGAACGTCCGATTCCTACTCTGTTGCGTGTTTCTTAACTTTTTTCTTTTCTTTTTGACCCCTGTTTTAACCAGTGCCCCGACATCCAGAACAGAAGTTTTTCTACTCATTAAATTAATTTCTAAATACGTTTGTGAGTGCATGTTTTTTTTTTTTTTTTGTAAATAAAGTTAGTCTCAAAGCCCAGTTGGACTCCTTCTTGTATTTTTTCTACTGGGTTCTATAATTAATCTCACCTTTTCTCTCAAAATTTACGCTTTCAATTTCATCACAGCATTACATGTAATGTTACGTTTTTGAAAAAATAACATCTCTATATCACTCTACTTTTAAATTTTGTTTCTTCTTATGTAATTTTTTTTTTTCAGATCTCTATGGCCTCGTTATTCTCATGCCATGCTCATTTTTTACTTGATTTTCAACAGAGCCAAAGAGGCCATATACTCCCCCCCCCCCCCGGTTGAGCACCACCTCTCTACAACCGTGGTGGTCATAGATCTCGCATAGGAAATCGCTTCGGTTTGTGATAACCGAGACCCACCTTAATATTTTTTTATTTTTATAACGCAAATTTACAGGAAAGGAGAGCATGAGAAATCCTGTTTGCCCACTTCAAGATGTTGGGGGGGGGGGAGCTGGGAAAGTCAGGGCAAATGTAAAATATTTGCAAACTTCGGGGAAATATGCAAGTATTAAACCCTTTATATCGGACATTATGAAAAGTATAATAAGAAGAAAATTATAATAAATTAATATGAAACTATAAATACAGTATAATGATAATAATAAATATTTATCATGTAAATTATTTGGTCATTTTAGTTCTAATTAACGGCAAAAAAAAAATGTTTTGAAACAGTTAGTTTAAAACAAATTACCTAATTTGGTACTTTAAAGTACCGTCAAGGTATAAAAGGTTAATAAATGTCGGGTAAACATTCTGTGAAGGGGGAAAAGACTGAAATTCGAAATAAATTTGAAAGGTCAAGATTTTTTAAATGATATTTCTTTCTTCAGTTTTAGTTGGGGGGAGAGAGGTTTAAGATAAGTTTTTCAGTTTAAAAAAGCACACAAGAAAAACAGATTCTGTTGGGAATCCTGTCATGAAAAATATCTTGTGAGCAATTTACACCTTAGTTTTCCTTAATTTTCTTTGTTTTTAGTATTTTTCAATCGGTATCTTTCCCTGAGACTCCCTTGATGAATCTTGAAGTCATTGGATATTATTAATAATAATTGAAAAGAAAAAAACTTTTCTAATATGCGGTAACTCTTTTGAAACAAACTCTAATAAAAAAATTATCTATCATTAATGGATATCAGCTAAATTTTATTTTACTACCATTATTATTACCATTCAAATGTTCCTTTATGAAGTCAAATCACTGAGTTTTTCATCGATTTATCCATTAATTGCTTCGAACTAAAAACCATTCGTAGCGATAGGGGTGCCAAAGCTATAATACACACTCATACCGTAGTATAGTGGACGAAGAAGATGGAGTTTTTATAAGCGAAAAGAAGCAAGCGGCTCTTCTTGTTCGGTCCGAATGGTTGCCGCCCATCACCTCAGGGTATCTGTTGGTTCCGGGTCCGAGGACACACACCGTAAAGAAAAAAATAAGACCCTTTTCTTCTCTTTTTCGTAATGACGCTCAGGTGAGGAGCAAGCACACAAAGAGAAAGCTAGACTCTCTCTATGTGTCTATCTTCATCTATCTCTGCCTTTTATATGCATAGTAGAGAGTCAGTCTCACACGAAGAAGAAGAGCATCTGAAGATCGGAATCTGAGATTAGAGAGGAAAAAAAAAATCATATAATAGTACTAGAAGAGGGAACACGTTCTTGCAAATTTTCACGCTGTCTATTTGTTTTTCGCGGCTGCGCGTTTCAGCTTGTCAAAAAGCTTCTTCTTCTATCCTGTTCGACGAACCATCGCGTATAGTGTCTCGATTTTTTTTCTTCTAATGAGTAAATCTCGTTAGTTTTTGTCCTCTAGTTTAGTTGACTAGTTTTTATTTTCGAATATATGCCGTCAAATGCGGTTGTTATGACATTTGACAGTGGGATCGTGTTACCACCGTGGTGTCGTTAAAACGGAAGTTGAGAGTTTTTAAGATTCCTGTATGAAATAATATAATATTACCTCTGATGATGCTATCACGAGAAGTGATTGCTTCTCTCCCCCTCCCCCTAATTTAAATAGTTCCGAAACAAATTAAGGAGGGTGGTGAATGTAAATTTTCCAAAAAAAAACATTTTATATAGAATTTTTCAATTTTCAAATACTATGAAATTTTCTGCGTCTGTGTTAAAGTTTTTGTTCTACCCTCTACTAGAAATATTTTAAAAATATTTTAATATAAACTACTAGCAGGCATTATATATGCTGATGTTTTCCACTAAATGCTTTTTTCTAAAAGTTTTCTGTTATATAAGGAACATTTTTTCGAGCAACTACTCATTCAAATGTCTTGAAACGTGCTGTGTCTCAACACTATGGTGTTGCATACTTTATTTAACAAGAGGATTTTTTTTTATTAAAATTATTTTTAAAAAAAAATTTATGGCACAAAATATGGCTACTTGGTGATTTTTGAAGAAGTAAGTTGGAACACTTACTAGCTATCATAGATAATTACTACTACTTCACCGTACCTGCACCTCGTACACATTCCTTTGCGGAATTCCTAACAAATCGGTTACATGTCGGAACGTGTGCGTATGAATATATGCGTGACCATAACGTATTTATGCTGTCAGAATTATATTTGTTTCGTGTTCTACTGGTGCTGTCATTCACTTTCCATATTTAGAAGTTCTATGGATATTAAAACAACCTAACAATTAATGATATACGGCTCTACAAATGTTTCTATGTTGTCTACGAGTGAATCATCGTTCACTCGAACCACGATCGACGGCCATTTATAATTCCATAGTTATCAACAAAAAACAGCCAGACCAATCATCATCGTGCTCCGATAAAATTCTATGCATTTTTCTCGGAATAACCTCCACACACCGAAAGAAAAAGTGCCCAAAATGCGTCATTATATGCGAGGTCGTTGACGTTACAAAATGAGATTCATTGACATTATTTTTTATGGAAATCGGTGAGGACAACCACTTATAGACTTTATATTAGGTGGAGCGTCGTTATGTACGTGATTGAATGTAACAATTGAAAAATCAGAATTGAACGATTTCAGCACAAATACCAGATTAAGCGAGGCATCCGATTATGCAGGACAACAATTCAATTGCCATTTTACACCGTTAGTATAGTTTGTATATTGAAAACTGATGAAGGATCAATATTAATAAAGCTTCTCGAATAAATCAGACATCAAAAATGAAACGAAAATTATATTTAATTACAATGATTATAATACCTAAGATTTTCACTTTTCATTAGGAAAGTTAGCGCCGTCTATTGGCTTAATAGAGAACCAAAATAAAATAATTAAATGTACGTATTGAAGACAACTTGAATACTTGGAGACCAGTACTTACTCTCAAATGTATTTATCTGAACTTATAGTAACATATTTTCTCCATTAGTTCCGAATGTTTCATTCAATAAAAATATTATGTGTTTTTTCTGTGTGTGTGTGTGAGAGAAGCGTAATCAATTAAGCGGGGAAAAGTATTATCATATTAAGTCGTCATTTATCATATTAAGTTGAGGGGAACTTAAATATTGTCAGGGTTTTGGTCCCCGAGGATTTTTTCCGTTTAAGCGGGGTTCCCGTTTATCCGTTGTCCTATTAAGCGGGACAGAGTGTGTCTTGAAACCGTCCTAGAAGGTTTTATAGTAGTGTTGCTCAAAGCGGGAGATGTTGCTCATGGTGAGAGCGCTGGGTTGGATAATAGAAGCCAAAAGTACTAAAAACTACCTAATGGGATCCTATAGGTTTGGTTGAGAAAAAAAGGCACATTCTCTTTGAAAGTTTTAGAGTTAAAGGTTAGTCGTTTTCTCTGTCGTTTAATTTTTGATTTTTTTTTTTTATTATTATTATTTTTTTTTACGGAATACACGATCATTAATCGATAGTGCTAGATCATCACCCCATCTAACATATTACATATCATTATTATCAAACGTCAAGGTAAAAACCACAGCGGCATATCTAAACAAGCTTACATGCCGAGAGCAGGCACAGCGTTAATTTGCCAAAAAAAGAGACACCCAATATCTAGAGGAATGGCAAACCTGATATTGAAGTACTGAAGAGGGTGGGTTCAATCACGACCCGTACGTATAAGCCACGTAGATATATACGTAGATAAATACGTACACGCTAACTCTCTCAGAAGGTCTTAAGACAAGGGTAAGAAAAAAAAATAATGTATATAAAAGAAAAAAATTTCGTCAAACGTGACTTGATAGAGGTGATTCGGTCCAGACTTGGTTAGCAATAACCGAGTACGGACGGAGCGAGTGGTGAGAGGAAAACCAAAAGAACAAAATGAAAGGAATATAATAAAAATCGAAGGTGGGCGCTGAAAAATCCCAAGGTGTTCTCGTGTTCGAACCGCACCGAAAAAAAGAACAACGTTTTTTATTATTCTCCGAAGAGTGAGTGAGGTTTTTCTTTTCTCTCTCCAATTATGTTATTCGAAAACTCTAGTTGACATCAGCGACCTTTCAAAGTTATCAACTTGGAAGACTTCTTTTTCGCCTGGTATTATTATTATTCTTTGTTTCTTTCATATTCCATGGGTGTCCGAGAAAGAAAACGAGCTGAGCCTCCAGCAAAAAATGAAAAAAATACTCACGCTTCATTTACTAGAAAGTAACCAATCATCTCCTGACAGACAAAAGCTTACACAAGAAGCAGCACTTTGACTGAGGAGAACCGATCCATAGCTCTATTGCCTTTCTCTTGTGTGTGTGTAAGCTCTCTCTCCTCTCCATCATATTATAGGGCGTAGCTTTTTGTTCGGTCAACTGAGGATCTGTTGAGACCCCGAAAACATTTTTGTTGACCACTTGAGTAGGTCGAGGGATATCACCGTTGTTTAATCGCGTTCGTTTCGAAATGACAAACTGATACTTCGTTTAATGTATTCAGGTTATGACTCTGTAATGTATCCGACAGACAATTTCGCTCAATCAGTTTCGACGCGCTACTTTTGTTTATTCCGTTTCATTTTAATTCTTCGGAAAATCATGAGTCGAACGTGGACTTACGTTGTTTGTATGGGAAAGGGTACACTTGTCGGTTGGAGTAAGAACCTGAATTTTTTGAGTAGTTAATTAACCTTCATTTCAAATTGTAAGAAAGTTATTATAAATCGAGTAAAAAAAATATTTTTCCCCCATGTTTGATTTCCTCAGGGAAGCACGTGACCCGTTCTGTACCAAGTCGCATGTTGTCCTTTCTTAGCTATTAAAACTGCGCTATTTCAGAATTACCGCTGTATACAAGAATATGATTTCATTGAATTTATATACAGGGTGTCCCATAAATTCGTAAATAGCTAAAACATTCATAAAAATTGAACGAATTGGTTTCGATTTAAATGCGGTTTGCTAAAAAGTTATTCTAAACGAAGGGGAATATTTTTGACCTTTAAAAAATAGTTCAAATTTTTGTCGATGCAGAGCGCTTCACGAAAGCAAATCACTGGGCATATGGCAAAAAAATCAGAGTCCTATAAACTGCAGTGTGTACGATTAACACCTATATTTTAATTTTTCCTGTTACTGGTGCTTACATAAGCTTTGCATTGTGATGTTGACGTTAGGGGATAAAACACTATTGAAGTTTCACCTCTGTCGTGAATCACCGGCTGAAGCTTTAACGTTTCGGACGCAGAAGGGATTGATTAAAAGTTCATGTCCAATAACTCCCGATTTGTTTTTGTGCAGTGGCCTCTGTTGACAAAAATGACACGCAGCATATTTTACATATCACCGTGGCGCAGTTCCTGATCACTTAAGCTACTCGCGGCACATTTATATATTACTTAAGTAACCTGCGGCGTGGTTTCAAATCAATTAAGTGGCCAACGGTACAATTCCAAGTTACTAAAAGTGATCCGCAGCACATTCCCAGAGATCACTTAAGTTACCCAAAGCATATTTACAAATCCCTTAAGTGTCCCGCGTTACATTCCCCGATCACTTAAGTGGCCACGACATATTTAGATGTTACGTGAATGAACCGCGGCACATATAGATACTTGCGTGACCCGTGTCACAGTTCCAGATCACTCAAGCGGTCCGTGGTGCATTTACATATCACTTACATAACTAGCGGTGCTGTTCCGCATCACTTAAATGAGTGGCCCGCAAACGTTTTCAAGCCATTGAAGTGGCCTTTGGCCTAAGGTTTAAAACAATACTTGGATGATAATAATAATTTCGATTTTCGGTGATTCTATTGCTATCTTTTGCTTTCTATTGATTTAAAGTGATGTAGTTAAATCGTAGTCATGAAAAAATCCGTGATTGTAATTTTATCTAATGTTTTTTTACAGCTCTGGACAAACTCGGTTTCACACATCTCTTGAATTGCCACCAAGTGGAGCTGGTGCAGCCTAGCATTGCATTCGACGTCGCTTCGCTCATGTTATACGGCACTCAAGCCGTTCCGGTCAGACTCAAGATTCTACTAGACAGACTGTTCAGCGTGTTGAGGAGGGACGAAGTACTGCAGGCGCTACACGAATTCGGGTGGACGAGCGATGACTACAACAGGGGATACATGTTGCAGGTAAACATATAACGCTGCATCTCCCTTAATAATCAATTATCATCTTTTATTTATTTATTTTTTTTTTTGCATTCAAAGTTAAGAACTTTAGAGATTTTACGTTTTTAGTTCGTTTAAGTTTAGCGATTTTTTTCTCTATATAGGACAGGGGTTCTTAATCTTTTGTGTTAGTGACGTTTTGTGTTCCACTGACCGTGCTGTGCCAATGAGACAAGGGCTAGGGACCCCCTTCCCCTCTGCCAATTAGGTGAAGACCACTGACCTAATCTAGAATAATCTGAAAAATATTCAGCATGTAATGACGTAAAAGCAATAGGAAAATTGTTTTCCCATCAAAGGTCTAAGATCCCCTGAAACCGCTTCCAGGACCATCAAGGGGTCCGTGGAAAAGTGGTCAAGAACCACTGATCTACGACATATTGGTTCTCTACCTCTGATGCTTGAAGTGCCCTCTAGAAATGCGTGTGTGGCTTCCGTACCTCCATAGAACATATAAGGCTTTGCGTATCCTTAGAAATGCAAATGCTTCGCACTGCTAGTAATAGTATAGTAACATGGTAGGCGTAAATGGATGAAGGCCTGCGTACTCCTATAGTATAAAAGACTTGCTTACCTCTTCCTTCCTATGAGAACGCTTGCGTATCATCTTGTTTAAAGGGTTTTATAACTAATGTCTAACGTGTTTTGCACTTTCTCTCCTTTTTTTTTTTATCGCTTCCTGATTATTTCTCCCGCACCCCTGAATGGGCCACCCCATACTTCCTATGTTACATGTGCTTCAGGTTAGAAAACATTGCTGTTGGACACTATAGCCACTGCCCAAATCCGATCAGACAGCAGCTGGCTTGCTGGTCTACAATTTAGATGGGAAGTCTCAAACAAAATTCGAGCAAGAAGATTTGCATCTAAAACACGAGTTGGAGGTTTCACGATTCCATCACCTCTTTCGAAACAAAAGGGTGGGATGCAATCATTTATTGATAATTAAACTTTGTAATTGATTATATATAATGTAATCTTGTACAAGATCAAAGATAACATCACTATCCGAAAGTAAATACTCATATGTTAATAACACGGATGCGTTTCTTTAGATCCAACCTATGAACATCCTATGAAATTTCGCCATTTTTCGTATGCCCTGTCAGCTAGACTTTTAGAGACATATGTAATAGTAGGTTAAGGATAACCACGCTAAATATAATCCAGCAGCTATATTATTTTTTTATACGCGCTTGACTGCTCTTTTGGGATTGATTGAACCCCGTGAAACCGATTTCCGAGACCCTTCGATTACATCCGATAGCTTGTGCTCTTTTTTTTTTTTCAAGTGAACAACATGTTGAAACAGCGGCAGATGGCGGATGAGCACGGGATGTGTTTAGCGTAACCTGAAATTCATTCACTTATTTCACTTATATATAATCTGACATGATTCCTTTTGAAACAAAGTTTTCTTTTGTTTTTTGTGATTAGCACTTAATTACACTCTGTCAGGTGTTTTTGAAACTCTTGAAAATTTACCGGATGGATATCAATTTCCTAAATTTCCTTCCTCTCTATTGTTTTTGCTTTCTTTTGTACAAACAAATGATAAATTGATTGGGTTTTTTTTTTTTTGGATGGAAAAAAAATCGAACGGAACTCCAAATGCTTCAAGAAACAAAATTTGCTTCGCGTAGTACCTATGTGTAGCATTTCTTTTTGTTTTCAATACAAACTTCCTTTTAAAGCATCAATTACCAAATGCTTTTCTACAGGAAATGCCAATCTTTCGATTTCTTCTCGGCCTTGTTCAATTCAAAACTGTCCCAACACATTCAGGAACTGATCAGTTTTTAATATCTTACAGCA